>NW_020172187.1:3111266-3220265 GCF_003031525.2 Neophocaena asiaeorientalis asiaeorientalis
AAAGAACTGTGTGCAGAAAACTATAAGACACTGATGAAAGAAATTAAAGATGATACAAATAGATGGAGAGATATACCATGTTCTTGGTTTGGAGGAATCAACATTGTGAAAATGACTATAGTAACCAAAGCAATCGAAACATTCAGTGCAATCCCTATCAAACTACTACTGGAATTTTTCACAGAGATGAAACAAAAAAATTCACAATTTGTATGGAAATACAAAAGACCCCGAATAGCCAAAGCAATCTTGAGAATGAAAAACAGAGCTGGAGGAATCAGGCTCCCTGACTTCAGAGTATACTACAAAGCTACAGTAATCAAGACAGTATGGTACTGGCACAAAAACAGAAATATCGATCAATGGAACAGGATAGAAAGCCCAGAGCTAAACCCATGCACATATGGTCACCTTATCTTTGATAAAGTAGGCAAGAATATACAGTGGAGAGAGGACAGCCTCTTCAATAAGTGGTGCTGGGAAAACTGGACAGCTACATTTAAAAGAATGAAATTAGAACACTCCCTAACACCATACACAAAAATAAACTCAAAATGGATTAAAGACCTAAATGTAATTACAGACACTATAAAACCCTTAGAGGAAAACATACACAGAACTCTGTATGACATAAATCACATCAAAATCCTTTTTGACCCACCTCCTAGAGAAATGACAATAAAAACAAAAATAAAAATATTGGACCTAATGAAACCTAAAAGTTTTGCACAGCAGAGGAAAACATAAACAAGATGAAAAGACAACCCTCAGAATGGGAGAAAATATTTACAAATGAAGCAACTGACAAAGGATTAATCTCCAAAATATACAAACAACTCATGCAGCTAAATATCAAAAAAACAAACAACCCAATCCAAAAGTGGGCAGAAGAAGTAAATAAACATTTCTCCAAATAAGATACACAGATTTCCAACAAACACATGAAAGGATGCTCAACATCACTAATCATTAGAGAAATGCAAATCAAAATTACAATGAGGTATCAGCTCACACCAGTCAGAATGGCCATCATCAAAAAGTCTACAAACAATAAATGCTGGAGAGGGTGTGGAGAAAAGGGAACTCTCTTGCACTGTTGGTGGGAATGTAAATTGTTACAACCACTATGGAGAACAGTATGGAAGTTACTTAAAAATTAAAAATAGAACTACCATATGACGCAGCAATCCCACTACTGGGCAAATACCCTGAGTAACCATAATTCAAAAAGAGTCATGTACCACAATGTTCATTGCATCTCTGTTTACAATAGCCAGGACATGGAAGCAACCTAAGTGTCCATCGACAGATGACTGGATAAAGAAATATGGCACATATATACAATGGAATATTACTCTGCCATAGAAGGAAATGAAATTGAGTTATGTGTAATGAGGTAGATGGACGTAGAGTCTGTCATACAGAGTAAAGTAATTCCGAAAGAGAAAAACAAATACCCTATGCTAACACATATATATAGAATCTAAAAGAAAAATAAAATGGTTCTGAAGAACCTAGGGGAAGGTCAGGAATAAAGACTCAGATGTAGAGAATGGACTTGAGGATTGGGTGGGGGAAAGGTAAGCTGGGACGAAGTGAGTGACTGGCATGGACATATGTGCACTGCTAAATGTAAAATAGATAGCTAGTGGGAAGCAGCCACATATCACAGGGAGATCAGCTCGGTGCTTTGTGACCACCAAGAGGGGTGGGATACGGAGGGTGGCAGGGAGATGCAAGAGGGAGGGGATATGAGGATATATGTATACATATAGCTGGTTCACTTTGTTATACAGCAGAAACTAACACACTATTTTAAAGCAATTATACTCCAATAAAGAAGTTAAAATCAATCAATCAATCAAGTAAGACATCAAAATCATAAAATGTTGTCGAGGGGAGCAAGAAAATGTATGTTCTTTTTAGAATGTGTTTGCGCTGGGGGGAGTCGGGATAAATTAGGAGCTTTGGATTACAGGTACACACTACTATATATAAAACAGAGAAACAACCAGGTCCTACTGTATAGCACAGGGAACTATATTCAATACCTCGTAATAGCCTATAATGGAAAAGAACCTGAAAAAGTATATCTATGTTATAAAACTGAGTCACTTTGCTGTACACCAGAAACTACCACAACATTGTAAATCAACTATACTTCAATAAAGAAAATAAAAATAAAAGAACTAAAAAAGAGTTATCCCAGGGGGAGCATTCCAGATTTAGAGGGCTGCTGGTACAAAAGCCTCAGGTTAAAGTGAGTTTAGTGTGTTAAGAAACTGAAGATGTTGGACATCTTCAGGTACATTGGTGTACCTGGAAACTAAGCAAGAAAGGAGTGGTGTGGGGTGTTAGCTGACACCACATCATATAAGGCAAAGAGGTTGGAGTTTATTTGAAGTACTGCCAGAAGCTGTCATATGGGATTTATATATTGTAATTATATTATATTTTCAAAAATCACTCTGGGTGTGATGTCTATGGTAGTAGAGCGAGTGTTAGAATAAAGAAACCAGTTAAAATATTATTCCCATTTTGGGAGGGAAATAATTATGACAGACTTTGATGTTAGTAACTGAGATAGAGATAAATAGACACATTTGGGATATTTTTCAAGGAAAAGTACCCACAACTTGCTGATCAGTTCAATGAAGGTAAGGAGGAATAAACAACTCTTAGGTTTTGTAATTTTTCATAGTAAATAAGAAAAATAAAGGTAGAAATGCTTAGAGAGAGTTTTGTTTTGCCCATGTTGCATTCGTGATGCCTAATATCCAAGTGCTGTTACCAGCTTGTATTTAATTAGTTATTCAATCCTGGAGTTCAGTCAGGAAAGGAAATTTCGACTTGTGAGTCTTTGTCATGTAGACGTCATTGTATGGTTGAGATTTTCTATACATCGATTGATGGTCTCATTTATGTGACTTGGAAATAGTAGACAGAAAATTGGATGCTTCAATAAAAGAATGAGTAAATAAAAGATGATGGCAACAACCAATGGGCAGGAGAGGATAGGAAAGAATTTTAGGATCTGGGCAAACCACAAAAGAAATAAAGGCTATGAAGGAACTGAAGAGACGTAAAGAAAGCACAGACTGTTTGATATACTGTGTGTGAAACAGGAATCTGATTATTAGATTTGCTTCTTTGTCCCTGGCTCATTCCTCCTTTATGGTTTCTGTGAAGAGAAACCTAGCACAGTCTGAGTTAGCCTAGAGGGAGCAAGCAATTGAAGAAATCTTGTTGAAGAAAATATCACCAAGAAACAGATAAAGAAACTGTGTGTTTTAGCCAGAATTGAAATACAGACCTGGAAATATATTAGGAAGAAAAATTAAGATTATTAGAAATTAACATCTAAAACTTATTTTAAAATAAGATGTAGAATGCTTGATTATTTGCATTCTAGAGATTCAAAACCTAAAAGGGTGAATGACTGCTATTTTATTGAATGTATTCTAACTGGTTATGCTTAATAATTTATTTGTCAAACAAGAGGAGACTTTACTACAGCTCACTGAATAAAATTAGAAATCTCATTTAAATTCCATCTACATTTTGGCAATGAAAGCTCTAAAATCATATACACGTACACCTTAAATGCAGCCTATTTTCATCAAACCATGTGGAACATAATCAGAAATTGAAGAGTCAATCATAAATTCTGTTTCTGACAATCTTTATGATATTCATTATATCACTTGGAATTTTAATGTTTTGTTAATGATTTGTCCTAAACAGGATTGGGAATGATTTTCTTTTAGAGGTATAATACCACCATTGCTATTTATGTGCATTCAGTCACTGATACTTTTTCATTCATTTAACACATATTTTTTGAGCACCAGTATGTGTCAGTAACTATTCCAAGTGCCAGAGATACCGAATGGATACCTAATCACCTGCCTGCAGAAGAAGCTGTAAATGCTATAGAAGGTGGAAGTAACTGCCTGTGCCTGGATAAAATAGGCAGAGGCTTCATAAGATGGCTTTTGATCAAGGTTTTAAAAAGAAACCAAGCAAGATTGCAGGCACTTAAACAGCAGTGATTGTTGCTTGGAGCACAGGATGCATGAGAAAAGGAGCAGGGTGAGAGAGATATTGCCAAGAATGTATCCCAGACAGATTCTGAAGTACTCGGGGATTTTTACTTTATCCTCTAAATCCAGACTTCTCAGGTAGAGCTCTAAACTCTGGGGATGTATGTAAGGCTTAGTGAACATCACAAAAGTAATTGAAGCTTCATCTTGGACTGTCAAGTTTCCCTACAGATTTGTGTGCATTGTGGTATTGAATGAATGATATCTTAAGAGGGATAAAATATGGTGTAAAATTCAAGATTTACATAACTTTAAAATCAAAGAGTCAAATCTAAAAAAAGAAAACAAATATATGTCTTATTTGTAGGTATCTTGTCAAACCCGCCTGATGTTTGAGATCATAAATTCCCTCTTTTCATCAGTTAAAACTGTTTAATAGATGAGCTTCAACATACGGATGAGGGGTGGGGAATACGTTAAAGGCTGAAATTATAGGGTATTTCATGACAGTTTTCTTTTAGAAATATAAGTTGGTAACAGTAAGCATTCAGTTGGATTAGAGGAAGCTGGGGTCAGACAACTCAGAGATATATTTAGGGATCAGGACCCTAGGGAGGCGGTGCTGATCTAATTCACTTAATGTGGAGAGGAGAGCCATGTTTCTTAGACTTCACCAGAGAGTGAGAAGAGAATCATATTAAGAATATAAATTGATGTTTTATTATGTCCTTCCACTCTTTGGGAATTCCAGGGCTGTAGGAATCTTCACCAAGTGTCTTATCCATCACAAGACTTTAGCCTTGGGGTTGCCCTCAGGTTGACTGAAGTTTAGACAGTGTCTTCTCCTTTCTGTCTCTCCCCTTCTCACCCTCATTCCTTTATAGAATCCAACAGGTCTAAACACAGACATCCTTCTCCTCCCTTTTCTTGAAGCATTTAGTTCAGAAAAACTTGTAATTTCTTCCCCTGCCCCTTTGAAGACATTTTTTAAAGGCCTCTTGAAGATTCTACAGCTCAGGGCTGTCTCTCTCAAGGATCTGAGCGCCACCCTCTTGTAACGCAATCACGGGGGAAGATAGTGCCCTGCTTCCTGACCTCTGTGGGTAGGCAGGAGCACAACTTTGGCAAATATCTGGATCTAAGTTGTAAAACTGCCTCGCATCTTGAAGACTGAGAAAGTTTACTTTCTTTTGGGTAAGGCCAATGAGCAAACACATATAGCCTACGATCACAGGCCTTAATTTTAAAAACTCTCTCATCCTTTGTCACAGTGGAGTCAAGCTCTCCCCTATTACCATAACCTTAAATAAAGTCTGTCTTGCTTGTTTAACTTTAGTGAAACTTTTGCTTTGATAACAAGCTTCTCAATTTCTAGAAAATTATGTCATCCTGGCCTGAATATTTGTAAAAAAAGCAATTGTTTGCTGAAGTACGTAGTGTTTATTTTGTAGTGAAAGCAACATACCACCGGCCACAGTATTTATTACTAAGTATAATCTAAAACTTATTTCCTTATCAAAAATTAGACTGGAGGAACACAATTGCCTGTAAGGAAGATCTGAATATACCTGTGACCAGTGGTCAAGAATCTGCCTGCCAAGGCAGGGGACATGGGTCCAGGAAGATCCCACATGCCATGGAACAACTAAGCCCATGCGCCACAACTACTGAGCCTGTGCTCTAGAGCCTGTGAGCCACAACTACTAAGCCCCCATGCCACAACTACTGAAGCCCATGTGCCTAGAGCCCATGCTCCACAACAAGAAAAGCCACAACAATGAGAAGCCCACGCACTGCAACAAAGAATAGCCCCTGCTCACTGCAACTAGAGAAAGCCCACACACAGCAATGAAAACCCAATGTAGCCAAAAATAAATAAATTAACCAATAAATAAATAAATAAATAAATAAATAAATAAATAAATAAATAAATAAATAAATATACTTGTGCCTCAGATATCCCATAATCCATTTCTAAATATAGTTAAGAAGAAAAATGTACTAAGTTTCTACAGAATTGTTTACTGGTTTGAACTTTGATGGGAGTAAAAATAGATCATATTGATGGAAACTTTAAGAAACAGCTATGAAACTCATCTTGTGTCATCTGCAACAATGTCTTGGAAATGCCTTCCCTAAGAGGACCATCTAGTGACATTTCTATCTGGCCTTAGTATCAATTGTTCTTTCTCTTGAGTCAATAATGTATTGTTATGTAATGAACACTGCAATGCTTTTCCTCTATACTGCCTGCTACAAATTTAGGATGAAGTTAGTGAACCAACTAAAATCTTTAAGATATGGCATTTTTTAGCCATATTTTCAAATTCATGTTATAAACCCACTATATTTTTCTCTCTCACTCTTCAAAGTTAAGAATAATTTCCTGTATTCTATTTCACTTGTTCTAAAATCTTCCCCAGGACAGGCCTGACTGGTATGCACAGATGAGTGGATGAATAATGAAATAGATTAATAGTCCATTTGTTGTGATTATAGGAAACCAGGACTGGTTTGCTTTAGTACTCCTGCCTCAGCTTTTTGGGGTGATTCTGAATAAAGCTCCTTCCTTGAGATTTTAGGGACCCAAAATCCTTGGCAGTAGACATTACAACAGACAGCATTTTGATAGGGAAATCCAGAACAGGAGATGAGGGGAGAATCACATGTCATTTGGTAATCAAATGAGTTATTTTATGAGCATGAATAACCAGAAATATATGGGGTGATTATATGAAGGAAAAGATCACTTTAAAATGAACGCAGTATAAAGAACAAATACATCTGACAGCAGATTGCTTGACTTTAAATTACAGTTCATCACTGACCAGGTGAGGGGCATAAGCAAGTTATATAACCTCTATTCATACAAATCTCACACATTTAAGTGGAAAAAAGAAGAGTGCCTGCCTAGTAAGGTTGTTATGGGGATTACAGAAGTGAGTGGATGTAAGGATAGTAAATACTGGGTAATTCTGATCCAGCTGGTCTGACCTGGAGATAGATAGATAAACCACCCAACAAAATAGGTGATTTTAGAGAACTTCAAGCTTTTTTTCTGAAAATCCCTTGTATCTAAAGTAATAGTAAGAGAGATGCACAGAAACTCACTAAAATGTTTTTCACGGTTAAAGAAAACAATCTATCTTTTTTTTTCCATTAGATGGAAATCTTGCTCTGTTTTGGCATATAAGCTATTGTAGTTATAACCGAGTGGAATAGAAATGCCACCTTCAGGCTCTCAAACAGTTCAGTGACATTTTTTTTTTTTTTTACTTTGCAAGAAATTAATAAAGATATTTCATAATCTACCAGCTATTAACTTTTCTTAAAGGAGTTCTTTACATTTATTTCTCTTACTAAATCCACATTCCTGTTGTTATATGATTCTTTATTTTTATAGAAAACAACTATTATCATATTCAAATATCTTATTCAATTAGAGATACTGATTATAAATTAACTAAAATATAGTTAAATGTGTTTATTCTAGTTAACTATAAAATCTGCTTTGCATAATTTAATAATTCATGAATCATGGGTAAATGTGTCACAGAAAGCTTTATATGTAGCAAAATAGAAAACTGAGATTTAAAGGTAACTTTAACTTTGTTTTTTTTATTATAAAATTGAGAACCTTGGGCTTCCCTGGTGGTGCAGTGGTTGAGAGTCCGCCTGCCGATGCAGAGGACACGGGTTCGTGCCCCAGTGCGGGAAGATCCCACATGCTGCAGAGTGGCTGGGCCCGTGAGCCATGGCTTCTGAGCCTGCGCGTCCGGAGCCTGTGCTCCTCAACGGGAGAGGCCACAACAGTGAGAGGCCCGCGTACAGCAAAAAAGAAAAAAAAAAAAAGTTGAGAACCTTGAATCCTAGTTTACCTAATGATAGTCACAGAACTAGGCATTTTTATGAACTTCACACTAATCTTGTATACTCATCCCTTTAAATTCAAGTATCTCATAAGAGATGAGATATTTTCACAAAACGTTATTGAGACTGTTACAGTATTTAAAAACAAACAAAAAATCAATTGAGCAATGAACATGGTAAATGAAATCAAAAGAACTTCCAATAAAAAAGCAACACACTCTCAGAACAGCTTTACCTTCAAGGCTGAAATGCAGACAAACATATTTAAATAGTTTCTTACTTTATTTCTTCTGTTAATGCCTTAATTTGCTCATGCAAAATTTTATTTTTCCTTTTGAGTTTTGTAATTTAATTACAGACTTTATTGGTTCTCCATTGTCTGTATGAATCTTATTCTCATTAATTCCCTGATCCACCTTTCCTCTACATATTTCTCTCAATAAATATTATTTTTAGCTCTTATGTTGACCATGTCAAATAATACCTTTAAGCTTCTATTTCTTAATCAAATTTATATAACTTATCCTGACTTTTATTAAATTTAAGGATATACTGCTCTTACTCTTCACTTTCCCAGTTAACCCTTTTCACCTCCAAAATTTTGTGTTTACTTTGACTCTATTTGAATACATTAATGTAAGTATAATTAAACCATCTGTGTTTGCTTGAAAAAAGTTGAAAACAAGTCACCAACATTTACTTTATTATGAATATGAAAATACTCTTCACTGAAGAAGTGACACTTGAATTATATTTCTTTTCTGAAGTTTCCTATGTTACAACCCAAATCCATTTGAAGGACAATATTTCTACCTTTGAGATCACATAGCTTTTCTTTTTTTACACTGAATCAATTGTTCAAACCAAGTCAAAGTTTTGTTTATTCATGCCATGACCTTCTTTGTACATTTTAAAATGTCTGCTTAAATTTCTCATTGACTTCTTCCTTTGTATATAAAAAATAAATTAATTTATTAGTAAGTTTTACAAATGTAGTACAGCTTCACATCCACTTTATATGTGGAATGGAGCCACAAAACTATCCTTGAAAAAATAATTTCTTCAGCACTCACTGATTTCATGTTCTAATTTAGACAATGATATTTCCCAGCCATTATCATGTGATATCTTGTCACTGAATTCCCAAATTAGTTTCATATAGCATTTCTCTTTTTCCTTATTGTCCTGATTTATCAGTAGTACATCTTAAAGTAACTTCCTGAGAATGTTTGAGGGAAGGATGTTTTTATTATTTTCATTACTCCAAGTGTTTTTTTTTCTCCAGAAACATTTAAAATTTTCTGTTTATCCTTGATGTTTTGAAATTTTGTGGTAATGAAACGACAAGACTAGATCTTTTATTGCTCCTAAATAACAACTCATGTTTCATAAACTGTAGCATATTTCTTCTATCAACTAGCTGATGTTTCCTTTATCCCTGTACTTCCTTTGAATGATGGTATACTTGAATTGGTTTTATATATGACTTCATTTTTCTCTCAGATTTTCCTTTACTACAGTTTTGTAATATAGTTTTTAGAGACTCACTCTATTTCCCTACTCTTATAATAGATTTTATTTTCACAATAATACTGTCAATACTAATGAGTCTTTTAAGATTTTTTTGATTATTTCCTTTATGTATCATCTTATTTTCATTTTGTGGATGTAATATTTGTCCATATTTCCCTGAGGAAAATGAGCGTAACTTTTAAAAAAATTCTCTATTGTCCATTGAATTTCCTCAGGAATGTAACGGAGTTGTTGACCTGTTTCTAGGACTCAGCCATGAAGAGCCTCCTCAGCTTTGTCCATGTTTCATCATTACCTTACTCATATTAGCTTTCATCAATGTAAAATTTGTGAAATAGCCATTCCATGCAAGACAACTTCCCTTAATCAATCTCTTTCCTCTTGAAGATTATTTTTTTTTTAAATCCTTACTTTACAGACCTTTCCAGAGGGTAGAAAAATAAGTGTTTAGGTTAATTGTGCAATATGAAGCCATTAGTCAGAATATGTAATTAAATACCTTTAGATATGAAAATCAGAAATTTTTGTACTTATAAAGAAAATAGTAAACTATTGTGCAATGATTGTATGCAAAAATAATGTAAATATATGCATATGAATGGGAAAACTTTCAAAAATATTTCATGAAATTTGTTATAAAATATATAACACTCAGTATATAATATATATAAATATAAAAAATTCAAATTTTGAACTTTAAATGTTCATCCCGATATTGGAATACATAGAAAAATGCACAGTATTTTCTTCATTATACTGGGGTTATATATTTCTGTTGTCTTTAATATAATAGACAAACTAAATAAACAACTTTTTCTAAAACTACACTTGTTAAATTCCCTGTTTCAATTATTATTTTATTTTAATGACATTAATATCATAAACATGTTCATAATATGATGGCTTTATTTTCCTCATTTGTTTTTAAATAAGACATGCTCCTGGCACTTTGCTAAAGGTTATAATGCAAAACATGACAATAACATTGAATAAAATTGCAGTAAATAGATTTGTATATAAATACACTCCCTCCGCAAATAAAATTTACTGGTATGTGTTGTGATTACCAATATACATTCACTTCCTAAGTATCAGGCATGGAATAAATAATCTAAAATTATTCCTAAATTTTGGACCTGAGGAGAATTTAGTTAACTATTATTGTATATATGAATTATTATATTACTGAAAATAACCTTTTAATTGGAGAAGAATTTAGTTCTTTGAGGTGTTTAATTTGAGAAAACAATATGACTAGGAATAAGTTTGACACAAATACTAGGAATTAAATCAAAAGCCAGGATCAGAACTATGGTTGTAGGGAATATGTTTACAGGAGTGTAAGAAAAGTCCTGAATGCAGAGGACACAGGAGGAAAACAGGATGAATGGTTAATGCTTGGGAAAATCCAAGAGGCTAGGTGGGAAAGAGAGAAAGAGAAAAATAAGTTAATGAAGATAGAAATGGTTGCCTAGAAATATGATTAAAACCCAAATTCATGTTATGCAACAAAAGCCAATGATTTGGAAACAAAGTTAACTTTTATGGGATTATTTAGTGTTTCAGTGGGTGCTAGTGGATTCTGACTATGATATGTAATTTCTATTGATCTATCTTCAAATTCACTGATTATTTATTCTGCCCATAACATCTGCTATTAAGCCCAATTAGAAAACTGTTTTCTTCAGTTATTTGAATTTTCAAGTACAGAATTTCCCTTTATTTATTTTATAGTTTTTATTTCCCTGTTGGAATCCCATGTTTATTGTGTCCTTGTCATTCTATTTTAATTTAATTATTTAAATGTAGTTTCCTATAATACTTTTAACATATTGATATTTATAGCAGCTGTTTTGGAGGTTTTGTCTGCTAAAGTTAATATCTAGAACCAGATTTGAAAATCTGACATGAACAAGGGAAGCCAGATAGCAGACAAGGACACACTGTCTACTATCACAGCATCCATGGGAGGGATGTCCTGACACTGAGGAACACAGATGCTGGGGCACTTGAAAACTGGGTGATTGTCCTGATGCTGCCACCTGCAGAAAAAATGAATTATCCTTCCCCGTTTTCATCCATCACCAGCATCTTTTCAAATCTCATGGTGGGTCCATGATACTAGCCAACTTTATGTTGCATACTCACATTTAGGGGTATCTGAGACTGGGAAAGAAAATATCTTGCATTTTCACCTTCTATATTGAGAGGTGGTCTCTAACTTTATCAAAGAGTCATTGAGTAGATAATTCTCCAGGTACAAGGAAGTTCAGATGATGAGTACCACAAGTAAACAGAAGACAAATCTCACTACATGTTCTATCCTTAAAAATTTTTGCTAAAAACATATCTATTTTTTAAAATTAATTAATTAATGTATTTATTTTTGGCTGTGTTGGGTCTTCATTTCTGTGCAAGAGTTTTCTCTAGTTGCGGCGAGCGGGGGCCACTCTTTATCGTGGTGCACGGGCCTCTCACTATCATGGCCTCTCTTGTTGCAGAGTACAGGCTCCAGACGTGCAGGCTCAGTAGTTGTGGCTCACGGGCCTATTTGCTCCACAGCATGTGGGATCTTCCCAGACCAGGGCTCGAACACGTGTCCCCTGCATTGGCAGGCAGATTCTCAATCACTGTACCACCAGGGAAGCCCTTTATCATCTTTTTCTCATAGGAAATATCTAAAGTAATTTTTGAAAATGAGAATAATTTAGCTTACATTAATCATTGGAAGAAGTCATCAAGAGGATGTGACTGCTGGTTGACCAGAGAACTGGACCCAGGCAATCAGAGACCCCTCATCCCCTCCCCTGTCCTAGAAATGTATAATCTGTCAACTATTCCCACATTAGGAGCTGTTTCAAGGATGAAGCCTTGAGAGAGTAAGGTGCTGTTAAGACCATCTGCACTAGACCCAGTTACAGCCTCTATATAAACTTTTAAGATTCTGGTGGGTGAGTGCTGAAATCTAGTCATCTTGTGGCACACAAGACAAGCCTCATAAGTGAGTTCCCTTGCGTATTAAACCTGCTGCCTTCCAATCTGGAAAGATCTGCCTCTTTCTTTGATTTCTCCTTACCCTCTGTGTACTGAGGCCAATTTGTGAACCAACAGTAATTTAAAGAAACAAGCATGTCAGTATGTATAACAGACAGTTTTTGAAGGAAAAGACATCAAAGGAAAGTCAACTTGATTAACACCGTACAGTTATGTATAAACAGTCATATATGAGTTTAATTTTAAGAAGATAACGGACTTTTTGAACTCTCCTAGGTTCACTGAGATGAGAATCAAGCCACAGTTGCAGTCCCGTCAGAACAAAAACAGAAAGAGTAAAAGTCTAGTTAATAGCATTAGGCAATGTGTTGATTTTTTGCAGACACATTGAAAATCTCATATATTCTGAACATAATGTTAGACTCAGTTGTAAGTTCCATCACTGACATGTTTATAATGAAGTAAATCCTTGGCTTGTTTCTAACTGAGACTGTGAGATTGAGGTAGATGAGTGCCTAAGTGATGCCTGGGCAAATGGGAGCACTTGTGTTGATCTTCACACACCTTTTCCTGCCTGTGTCAGAATGGATTTCAGGGTGGGCACACCTGCTAACCAAAATTATGATAATCAAATGTTAATTTGAGGTGGAAGTAATTCTTTATTTTTAGAAGATACAATTCATCTCATACACATGCATATTAATTTTTTCCAGGAGAATATTTGAACATAGAATACCTGCTTGGATTATCTTACTACATCTTCACATCATCACAGAAATAGATATATTTAGAGTTGAATGAATATTTTGCTTTTGTAAATGAGCCAGTTTTTTAGAATTATTAGCTGTAACTCCATTACACTTATGTTTAAAAGTTGTAATTTTTTTTTACACCACACTCTCTGTTACCATAGTAACATGGTAACTCTTAACAGGAGTCCTTGTCAATACAGTATATCACTTATTTTGATGAACTGTGATGTGTTAAAATATTTATGTAGTTGTGTGTGTGTGTCTGTGTGTGTGTGTTTTACATTAGGAGGAAATGCTAATGATAGACAGACTTTTACTTTCCAAGATTGGAAAAAGTAGCAGAACTCTTAATACTTTCCTTATATGCAAGCACATACCATCTAACTGCCATCATTACAAGTTAAAATGTTGCTCAATATCTAACTCACGAACTGTTCCTAATTCTACTTCTATGAGAATGATTGAGAAATAAAAGTACTGCATAACTTTTAGGCAATGAGAAAGTCATATTTGTTTTGAAAACCATGAATCCAACAGTGTTTTTTTTTTTTTTTCCTATTAAACCTAAGAGACTGGTTTTATGTGGTTAACCTTCTTAAGAATAATAATCTTCAGGAAATATGTGGCCACTTATATAAACTTAATGTACTATTTATCATGAACAAAAACTTGAGAAGATTTAAAATTACATGACAGATAGCAAGGTCTTCTGGAGAGATGAATTTTGGTATATCCTTGACTACAAAGAACAAACCAGGTTTTTAAATGTGCCATATTTTTTTCACAAAGTTGATGCATAAGGCAAATTACCAAATAAATATTTTTAAGGTATAAACAAAGTTTTCATTTATTATTCATTTTAATTTCATGTTAATTTTTTTTTTTTTGCGGTACGCGGGCGTCTCACTGGTGTGTCCTCTCCCGTTGCGGAGCACAGGCTCCAGACGCGCAGGCTCAGTGGCCATGGCTCACGGGCCCAGCCGCTCCGCGGCATGTGGGATCTTCCCGGACCGGGGCACGAACCCATGTCCCCTGCATCGGCAGGCGGACTCTCAACCACTGCGCCACCAGGGAAGCCCTCATGTTAACTATTAATCAGTGGATTTAAATTCATTTTTAGTGTTAGTGTTCACCTTTTCTTCACTTTAACTTGATGTTCTAATGTCATATTGTCACTTAGTATTTTATTTTGTCAGTGAAAATAGTAATGCAAATAGATTTTCTATTTAATTACTCATGCTCTTTCCTATTTAGATATATGTAACAGTAATTTTTCTCCAACCCAGATTCATTTCACCATATTAGAGAAAAAATATTTAATAATATTAGGAAGATTTCCACTCATCTAATTTATAAGTACGATGTGTTATGTGTGAATGTCACTTTTTTCTATTTTTGTTAAATATTGGCAAAAAATTAGTTGTCAGAATTCAATAATCAATTCAGTGTCAGTTTAGGCTACATTTTTTAACTCTCTGCAAACTGACAAACAATGCAAGTGATATAATATGAAAAGTCAGTTTTAGCAACACAGTTGTAGGTGGAGCACTAATAGAAAATCTGCACTGCAGAATAGTTAAAAAGAAATATTAGGGCTATATAGTGACTGGACATTTCTGTTTTCCTTTCTTTCCATATAGTCCTGCTTTATGAAATTAATAGAACGAAATGTGATTCATCATCTTGCCTCCAGAGCACTACATCTACAGAATTCATGGATAAATTCAAATGCATCTGTCCCACTGGTTTAATTGGTAAGTACCATTTGAAAACTGTGCCTTTATAAAGAGCATTTCACCCTGGGGGACATATGTCAGGATGTTATTGATTCACTAGTACTTCCTTTTTGTTCCTCTTTAAATTTCCTTTAGCCTAACATTTGATTTGCATTTCAATAACCTGAAACATCTATTCTACCTCTAGACTCCATATCAGAAGATAAATTAGTTCACATCTAAGCAGTCTTTAGCCACCACCTCAGCAATTAGTCTGCATTTAGTAATTCCAAGAGAAGTTGTTGCAGTCTGTAGTAAGGTGAACCCTGACACTAATATATGTGGCATTCTTATCTGATGAATTTCATCTCAAACATCATCCCCTTTAGGGTTAAAATGCTTGAGCAAATTTAAGAATTATAACCTGGCACCTGTTTGACTTATTGAAACTTAAAATCTGTTAACTTTTTTCAAAGGTACAAGATATGAAATAGATAGATGTAGATGAGTGCGCTTCACATCCCCGCAAGAATGGAGCCACTTGCATTGACCATGCTGGTAATCATGCCTGTCAATGCGTGGCTCCATTTAAAGGTAATGACCACTGAGAGAGAAGAAAAAGCAAACATAATTAACTTTAAAGAGCATTTATGTCTCTTGTCTGGTCTCATTTCAGTCTCCCAACAACATCATGGGGCCTTCATTTCCTTAAAGTCAGCTTTTAAAGTGACCAACCAATTATCCCTTAGGCAGAAATGAGAGTGAAATGAGCTTTGTTTATATACCCACTAAAACAGTCAAGTTTCTTAGTTTTCTATTAGAAAGACCATCTTACAAGCAAATGGTAAAATAAAAAGTAAGGAAGAATATAAGCAAGCTATCATGTTATATTTGAAATATTGTTCCTATTATTCAATTTCTCATGAAATTGTCAAGGTTTTCTTTTTCTTTCTTTCTAAAGTAACGATTTATCTGATTTTTGAATATAGCTATATTGTGCTTAACATAGAGTGAGCCATTAACTGATACTTTTAATTTTGTTTCAACTTTGATGATACGTTTTTAGCTTCAGCCAAAGAGTTATATTTTTTTTCAAAAGTAAAATGTATGGTTTTCCCTGTAAAATATGTTTTTGTTTTGTTTTGTTTTGGGTTTTTATGGTACGCAGGCCTCTCATTGTTGTGGCCTCTCCTGTTGTGGAGCACAGGCTCCGGACGCGCAGACTCAGCGGCCAATGGCTCACGGGCCCAGCCGCTCCACCGCATGTGGGATCTTCCTGGACCGGGGCACAAACCCGTGTCCCCTGCATCGGCAGGCGGACTCTCAACCACTGCACCACCAGGGAAGCCCTAAAATATATGTTTTGATACATTTTTGTGCAAACTAGTATACAGAAAGTCAATCAGTGGATACTTCCTTGAACTTTAGTATATTTTTCTATGCCATGGAATTTAAAAACTGTGTCATTCAGGGTTCTCCAGAGAAACTGAAACAATGGGAGTTATATCTATATATCTATAACTATATACTTACTCAGACAGACATGATCATGACAGCTTTCATCCTTCATTACTGTGTGGGCCAGTTCCTCATAATGAATCTCCATGATAAGATATAGTGCCATGATCTGCTGTCTGTGAACTGAGACCCAGGAAAGTGGTGGTGAAATTGCAGTCTAATTTGAAGCCCTGGGAATCAGGGGAGCCAGTGGTGTGAATCCCAGTCCAAGTGCAGGAGAAAACCAATGTCCCAGCTCAAGCAGGCAGGTAGAAAAGGAACACATTTTCCCTTCCTTCATTTTTTGTTCTACTCAGACCCTCAGCAGATTGAATAATGCTCACTCAGTAGATGGGAGGATAATCTACTTTACTGGGTCCACTGATTCAAATGCTAATCTCATCAGGGAGCACCCTTACAGACACACCAGAAAAAATATTTAATCTGGGCAGCCTATGGCCCAGTCAAGTTAACATACAATTAACCACCATGCTGCTCAGCTTTACATTATCAACTGAGATATTCTTATATGTTGTACTTAATTTTCTTAGAGAGTATCTTCTATAATCATTAATCAAATATATGATTGCTTGACTAACTTCAAATATTTAGTATATATTTAAACTCACTAAATTACAGTGTTCTTATTTGTTAAACGGAGATTAAAAATAGTTACCTCGTTGATTTGAATGTGAATTAAATGAGATAAATCATATAAATGCCACATTGCCTTCTGGAAATTAACATTCTTCAAGTGTTTAATTGTAATTTTAAATAATTTTCTAACATATATATGTAAAATCTATACAGTAGGTAATATTTTATAATGTTTGGGTAGTAGAATTGAATACATATTTATTTATATATCTTTAAAGACGCATAGAGAATAGTCGAAACAACCTCAATCAATAAAATACTTAGATTTTATTTTAAAAATAACAGTTTTCCCAGTGCTTAAATATTTGTTTCTTATGTCATTCTCAGTGAAAGGGACCAGATCTCCTTAGAGATCTAGCTGATTCTGGGACTATGACATGGAATGTACAAATGGGCATGGAGAATTTTATAATACTAGAAAGCAATGAAGTACTCAGAAAACAAAACCATGAAAGTATCTCAAAGGAACACAGGAGCCAACTGAAGATGCTCTTAATGACCAGAATCATTTGAGCAAGGTAATCCTAAATGGTTTAACATTTTATATACACAATTTTATTTTGATTAATATCTGTGACTATTATAGAAATGACTACAGTCATATCTTGTTTTGTTGCTATTCACAAATATTGCATTTTTCCCAAAATGAAGGTTTGTGTCATCCCTGTGTAAGCAAGTCTATTGGCACCATTTTTCTAACAGCATTTGCTCACTTTGTGACTCTGTATCACAATTTGGTAATTCTGGAAATATTTCAAGCTTTTCATTGTTGTTATATTTGTTATGATGAGCTGTGATTAGTGATCTTTGATGTTACTATTATCATTGTTTTGGGGCTCCAAGAATTGCACAAATATAAGAAGGTGAACTTAATCAGTAAATATTGTGTGTGTTCTGACTATTCCACTGACTAGCCATTCCCTAGTTTCTCTTCCTCTCCTCAGGCCTCCCTATACCCTGAGACACAACAATATTGAAATTAGGCCAATTAATAACCTCTAAGTGTTCAGGTGAAAGGAAGAGTCATGTATTTCTTCCTTTAAATCAAAAGCTAGAAATAATTAACCTTAGTGAGGAAGGCATGTTGAAAACTGAGAAAGGCTGAAAGCTAGGCCTCTTACACCAAAAATCCAAGTTGTGGATGCAATGGAAAAGTTCTAGAAGGAAGTTAAATGTACTACTCCGGTGAACACACAAATGATAAGAAAATGAAACAGCCTTATTGCTGATATGGGGAAAGTTTTAGTAGTCTGGATATAAGATCAAACCAGCCACAACATTCTCTTAAGCCAAAGTCTAATCCAGAACAAGGCCTTATTAACTCTCTTTTATTTTGTGAAGGCTGAGAGAAGTGGGAAGATATAGAAGGAAACCTTGAAGCTAGCAGAGGTTAGTTCATGTGGTCAAAGGAGAGAAGTTATCTCCATAACATAAAAATGCAAGGTGAAGCAGCAAGTGCTGATGTAGAAGCTGCAGCAAGTTATCTAGAAGATTTAGCTAAGATAATTTATGAGGGTGGCTACCCCAAACAACATGTTTTCAACTTTGTCAAAACAGCCTTCTTTTGGAAGATGCCATCTAGGACATTCATAGCTAGAGAGGAGAAGTCAGTGCTTGGTTTCAAAGCTTCAAAGGACAGGCTGATACTGTTGTTAGGGGTTAACGTAGTTTGTGACTTCACTGGAAGCCAGTGCTCATTCACCATTCAGAAAATCCTAAGGCCCTTGAGAATTATGCTAAATCTCTTCTGTCTGTGCTCTGTAAATGGAACAACAAAGTTTGCATGACAGTACATCTGTTTACAACATGGTTTACTGAATATTTTAAGTTCACTGTTAAGGACTACTGCTCAGGAAAAAAAAGATTTCTTTCAAAATATCACTGTTCATTGACAGTGCACCTGGTCACCCAAGAGCTCCGATGGAGATGAACAGTGGGATGAATGGTTTTCATGCCTGCTTACACAGCATCCTTTCTGCAGCCCATGGATCAAGGAGTCATTTTGACTTTCAGGTCTCATGATTTAAGACATATATTTTTGTAAGACTATAGGTGCCATAGATAGTGATCCCTCTGATGGGTCTTGGCAGAGTTAATTGAAAACCTAATTGAAAAAAGTTAATTGAACAAAGAATTCACCATTCTAGATGTCACTGAGAACATTCATGATTCATGGGAAGAGGTCAAAACATTAACATTAATAGAAGTTTGGAAGATGTCAATTCCAACCCTCCTGGATGACTTTGCAGGGATCAAGACTTCAGTGGAGGAAGGAAATGTAGATGCAGTGGAAACAGCAAGAGAACTAGAATTAGAAGATGTGGAGCCTGAAGATGTGACTGAATTGCTGCAATCTCATGGTAAAACTTGAATACATGAGGAGTTGCTTCTTATGGATGAGCAAAAAAAATAAAAATTAAAATTAAAAAAACTGTTCTTGAGATGGAATCTACTCCTGGTGAAGACACTGTGAAGATTGTCAAAGACAACAAAAGATTCAGAATATTATGTAAACCTAATTGATAAGAATAGTAGCAAGTTTTGAGAGATTTGACTCCAGTTTTGAAAGAAGTTCTACTGTGGGTAAACTGCTATCAAACAGAATTATATGCTACAGAGAAATCGCTCAGAAAAGAAAGTCAGTTGATGCGGTAAACTTCATGATCCTGTTTTAAGAAGTTGCTGCAGCCACCCCAACCTTCAGCAGCCACCGCCCTGATCAGTCAGCAGCCATCAGCATTGAGGCAAGACCCTTCACCAGCAGAAAGATTATAACCTGTTAAACGCTCAGATGATGGCTTGAATATTTTAGAAATAAAGTATATTTTAATTAAGGTATGCATGTACATTTTTTAGACATAATGCTATTGCACAATTAATAGTCTACAGTATCATGTAAACATAACTTTTATGTGCATTGGGAAACCAGAAAAATTTGTGTGAACATGCTTTATTGTGATTTACACTTATTGTGGTGGTCTGGAACCAAACCCACAATATCTCAGAGGTCTGCCTGTACTAAGTATTTTAATTCACTAATTATACTGAAGAAAACAAAAGAAAATAATTTTCCAGTTAATGTCAGTGACTTACATTTGTAAAACACATTAAAATGTTTAATGACCTTTCACAAAAAGCCATAAATATAACAGGACAAAACAAAAAAAGCAAAAACAAAGTTAAACTATTATAAAACAAATATGCCTAATAGTGTATATAATATTTTTCTTATAATCATGTAATGTGGTAAAATTTATACTATAAATATATTATACTATATAAAAACATAATTTTGATAATTTCTAAATCATTTTATATTTTTATACATCTGTCAGCTAGGAAACTTGTATCAGAATCTGTCTGCTTGGCTCTTACTTTCCTTTTCTGGCACAAGCTTAATTATCCTGCATATACATGAGATCATGTGAATGAGTTCTGAACAATAGAAAATGGAAATTTTTATCTTGCAGTCTGATCCATAAAAATATCCTATAAATCTTTCACTCCCTTTTTAAAAAAGTTTATTGAAGTATAGTTGATTTACAATATTGCATTTAATTTCTGTTGTATAGCAAGTGACTCAGTCATATATATATTCCTTCTTATATTCTTTTCCATTATGGTTTATCACAGGATACTGAATATAGTTCCCTGTGCTATACAGTAGGACCTTACTGTTTATCCATTCTCTATATAATAGTTTGTATCTTTTAATTCCAAATTCCTAAACTTTCCCTCCCCTACCCCATCACTCTTGGCAACCATAAGTCTGTTCTCTATATCTGTGAGCCTGTTCTTGTTTCATAAATATATTCATATGTATCATATTTTAAATTCCACAAGTAATATCATATGATATTTGTCTTTCCCTGTCTGACTTACTTCACTTAGCATGATAATCTTTAGGGTCATCCATGTTGCTGCAAATGGCATTATTTCATTCTTTTTATAGCTGAGTAATATTCCATAGTGTATATGTACCACATCTTCTTTATCCATTCCTCTGTCTGTGGACATTTAGGTCATTTCCATGGCTTGGCTGTTGTAAATAATGCTGCAATGAACAAAGCAGTGCCTTTCATTCCCTTTCTTCTTCTTCATTCTTGTTGGAAATGAGATGTCTGAAAAACTAGAGAGAAGAGCCAGAAGACCATAGGTCTCTAAATAAATTCTCATGTAGAAAGACATCCATGGGCCAAGAACATTCCCATGTTCTGAGTGAAAAAACAACAAAGAAACAGAAAAGTTTGTTTTGTGTTAGGCCACTAAAATTAAAAAGGGTTTCTCCTTTATAACACTAACATACTTTACTCTAAGAATTACTCCTTTAATGAACATAAAGTAGTCCTTGAAAATATCATCAAAATTAATTTTTAAAAATCCCATGGATAAAAATATTTTTCAAAAACTCTGTGTAATGTAGTTATAAATTCAGTTTCTATGTGAAATTTTTGTATTTTTTTAAAAAATTTAGTAATTATTCTCTGATTGTTCTAAGTCTGTTAGCAATTGCACAATCTATTTCAAAAAGAAATGAAAAGAGCATATACAAAAAAAAAACAGCAAAAACATTAAAATAGTGAGATTAAGTTTAGTAAATATTTAGTTGAGTCAATAATTCAGTAAGGTCAGTTTTGTGTATTGACTAGACCCAGTTAACAAACTGTCCCGTGGGGGATGTTCGAGCCCCTCCCTCTTTGTACATCTCATGACCACCACTCACATCCTTTTGTGTACTCTTATTGGCTGTTTCAGTCAGGATTTAGACTGCATTTAACTGCAAAACCTAAATTATTAATTATCTGGCTCTTTCAGAAAATGTTTGCTGACACTTGGTATAGAAAATTACTCAAATAACCTATTTTGTAAGCTACGTGTTCTGGCTTTCTGTTGGTATAGTCCATGTTTCATCTCTTGGTTCTTTACCTGTGGTAACATATATTTTGTTAAAGTAATGTACAAGGTCTTTCTTTTTATAGGAAATATATAATTCTCCTCCACTGTACTAAATTAATATTATAATTGTTCCATCCTGAGTCAAATTTATGCCAGAAAAAATAATACATATAAATGTGAATTTATAAATGTATAAGATTTTTTTTAAATCTAAAAAATATGTATAGTTACTGTTTACCACATATGTGAATTTGTAAGGTATAGTTTATTTTAAGATAATACCCTAGTTCAAACATTTTGCCCTTTAGAGAGGTTATATTTCATTGTTAGTCAGAACTTATTAAAACACACACTTAGAAAAAGGAATTTATCCAAAAGGTCAATTGTGATTATATAGTCCATTTATGGGGACAATGGAAAAGAATTAGAAAAATCTTTATATAATTACTCTGGAGAGCTGAATAATGAAGTGCTTTTATGTGTGTTATTTTCTAGCATTATAATTACAGATCCTCCACAAATAGTATAGCTTTCACTCATAATGTTTAATATTGTATATCTCTTTTGAAATCTGTAGAATTTGTTTGTTTGTTTGTTTTGTTTTTTACAAAGCACAATAAATAGGGAAAATAAATTCCTCTATATAATCCCTCTTCCATGAGGGGTTCATCTGCTGGTTAATGAGTTGTTAGTTTTGATTTAATCTAGGCTCCCTGGCAAGTTCTAGCCTTAAAAACTGAACCTAAAAAATAAATATTAAAAAATGAATTTCCTTATGAAGTAAAGACCTTTATTATTTTCTTTTCTGTTTATTCTGAACTGAATTTTTCTTCAGCAATGAACAGAGAACTTTAATAAATACCAATGGGTTTTCACCTTCCCATAGAGGTAATTCTTATGATTTTCCTGAAGAGAACTTAATGCTTTTCATTTAACAGAGAAGGATATAGACTACATACATGTTTTACAAGTTTGGAAAGCACAATTTTCTATTTTAATTAAAGCACAAAGATATAAATCAGTCATCCCCAATGATCACTACTGTCCTTCACTAGTCTACTGTCATGGCCGATCAGTGCTCTCCAGTGCCCTTTACTGAGCCTTCTGTGCCCAACATTTCCAAACAATGCAGTGATAGTAATTTATCTTGCTATGTAAAATGTATATTAAGTGGGCACTTTTTATGTTTCCATGTGTGAAATAAATAGGGATAAACCGTGCCTCAATGTGTAAATTTTCCTTTTACATATGAAATATAAAAGAAAATTATCATTACACACACATACGCACACACATCTGGAGCTAAGTACACTTGTTCATCTTCCCTCCAGAATTAAATGCAATTGTTCATGTGGTCATGTTTTACAAATGCTAGTTATTACTCTTTGTTTAAAAGCCATAATCATTGCTAAATAGTAAGGCAGCTCTTGTCCAATCAGCAGTTTTAAATTCTAAAACTAATGTCCATGAAATATGATGGAAGTAAAGGAAAGTTGTGAAGATGACTACATATAATGAAATTGCTGCTCCTGGTAGAATTAGCTTGTGAAGCACTTAAAGAGGCAAAGCCTATTTCACAATTTGAAGTGTTTTCTTAGTAGATGAAGATGGTCATAACTCTCAAATTGCTTACATTGAACATTTAGTGACACTAAGTTAATGTGATTCTCTAGAAAATTATGATAAATCCAAAATTTTAAGTGTATTATTTACTGGAAACTAAAGTATTGATAATTTTATAATTCTTAAAATGATCCATTTACATATTGAATTTCATTAAGTGAAGGAATTCTACAAGAAAATAATGTTGCATATATCATTCTTAAAGCAATAGTCTTTCTGTATCCATCACGTATTGGTGGTGAGAAATAAGTTGTTACCCTTTCTTTTCTAGAATATAAAAGTTTCCAAAATCTAACACAACACAAAGAAAACAGGGCTTTGATGTAAGTTCTTATTT
Source organism: Neophocaena asiaeorientalis asiaeorientalis (assembly GCF_003031525.2). Classification (NCBI taxonomy): domain Eukaryota; kingdom Metazoa; phylum Chordata; class Mammalia; order Artiodactyla; family Phocoenidae; genus Neophocaena; species Neophocaena asiaeorientalis. The sequence continues at coordinate 3,135,184 of NW_020172187.1, forward strand.
GGTTCTCAAGTAAGTAAGTGCTTAAAATAATAAGAATGCCATTTTAATAAGGCTAGGTATGAGCAAGTGGAATAGAAATATTGTCTGAGCAAATGTCTTGTCTGCAAAGGTTTAATGACACCTGTCCCTAAATATGTAGCAATTAAGATTTAAAAAAGCAGAAATGGTAATCAACCATTAACCATGTTTGCAAAAGAAAGTAAACAAAAAAGAATGAAAACTCAGCCCAACAAAAATGCTTTAGTGTGTTGAAAGTCAGAGTAATAATGCTGTTTTGTGGATAAGACATTTTATGATGGGAACTTGTAATTAGAAAGTATATTTAAGTACATATTTTTAAGTGCTTGTAAAGTAAAAAATCCACAGCAAGACTAAACATTCCTGGAGGACAACATATTTCAGCAGGGCTATACAAGCAACAATCTCTAATGTTCTGAAGATTTCTTAAAGGCAACTACAGACAATTTGACCATACTAACAAAAAGTCAATTTGCTTTAATTCTTTTAATGAAAGTAATAATATGAGTATTATTTTGGAGGGGTCAGATAAGTGGGATGAACTATAAAGTACTGAGTTCATAATAATAATCCAATAGAAAATAATATTCATTTAATAGTTGATGTTCCTCCCCTCCCCCCAAAAAATTAAAGGAACATATCAAGCACCATAAAAATAATTTAAAATTTGTACCCAAATTTCAACAGAAGAATAAAAGCTGATTCAACAAGATGGTTTTGCTATACCATTAAATGCACCAATAATCAAAATCAACCTCCAGATTCAATAATATGTGTGGGTCGGTAAATTATAGTTCATTATTTCAATGGAATATTAAAAGATCAAAATTAACTTCAAGATAATTTTCAGATACTTCAAAACATTAATAAATTGTGATACAATTTTAAGTTCCAAAGAAGTACAAAATTTTACATTATTTTTACAGCTTTATAAAACATTGATGTCATTAAACCAAAAATAAGAAGTACACCCTGGGACCCAAAAAAAGGCCAATGGTTTTCTGAAACCTAGCTTTGTTATTCAAAATTCCTTTTACTATTATTTTTTAAACTTAGAAAATAGAGACTATCAGAACTGAGAGGCCCAGAGGAAACAAGGGGAGATTTTCTTAGAGAAAACCCAACTGAAAATGCCCATTGAAACAATCTTGTGTATCCTGCCATGGGGAGAGGAATATAAAGTAAAATCACAAGTTTGAAAAAAAATAGTTGATGTTGATGATCTTGTCTCCCATTTGTTCTGTGTAGATTCAATTAAAACAAGAAACATGAAGTACATATTGGTTTGACAATCGGTATCAGACACCTTCTTGGTGATGACATCATAACGTTTAGTTTGATATAAATACTTAGATGCTGAGGCCATTTAGACAGCAAGAATAAAGGGAACCTGAGTTGAGGATGGGTATTAGTTATAAAGAGAATTGATTCTTTTGGTTTCATTTATTAATTTATTTCTCTGTTTTTAGAATTCGGTGGTATTTCATACCTTGGTCAAATATTTATTTAATTATATGATTTCAATTGTATTTCTTATTAATGGATCAGAACTATTATTTATCAGTTTGACACTCCCTATCCTTTTTCTTTATAACCTATATACTATTTAATTTGTATGGGCAATTACATTTGACTACATCTTCTGTAAAATAGCATACCAAGTGAAAAAATGTTGCCACTAACTATAAGTATGGACATATTATATTCAAAGTGCTATGGAGTTCAACTGATAAGACATTGTAGAATTCACCCCATCTTGATAACCTAATACATGCAATGATAGAATGGCAGGCTTGTCAGATTCAGAGACAGGCTTCAATATAACCTATATTTTATACTAATCACTTTTGATTTGAATTACCAATAAGAAATTGGTAATTCCTAGGATTAAATTACCAACACACCTTTGACTCTCTAACAACTAGGGAAAATTATGACTAAGTTGAAAATTACAGATAAAGAATGGTTTGCAACATACTTATAATAATTTGAAGTCTTTGCAAAATTGGAAAGTCATGATACTGTTATTTTTTTAAATTATTCCCTTCTTTGGATTTCAGGATATTACTCACACTTAATTTTTGGTGTTATTCAGCACCCTGTCCTCAATCCTTTCACCTTTTCACTATATATGCTTTTCAGATTGATCAAATCTATCCACATGAGTTGACAAATTCATTTCCAGCATGTGGAAAATGGACTTTTCCCTTCAAATTGAAAGAACTACATGTTGATGATTCATAAACTGTTATGCATATCTTAATACTATGAATGTTTCAGGAAGAAAATTCAAATAAAGTAACATAGAGTGACCAGAGAAAGAAAGCATGGGAATTCAAAGTTCTCAAAGATGTTCAGTGAAGCCAAAAGTTACCCTGAGAGCAATGAGGTTGGAGTATTAGGTACAGTCAAAATCAGAAATGCCATCTCAGGAATATTTGGGACAATGCAGTTTCATTAAATCTGGGAGATTTAATCAAATGTACATTTTGAGAGGTCATCCTGTACTGTATTTCTTCTTTTTCTTTTATAGAAGGGTTACGTATGGAATAGAGAAAAATGTTAAGTGCTTGCAATAATCAAGCTGTTGTCTACAGTGTAGATATGAAAACTACGTTTGAAGTAACTGGATGATTTTAGAAGATATTTAGGTAACAACCCAAACAGGCTAGGCTTTTATGATGTTCAGAAGTGTAAAGCAAGGAAGAGAAAAAAATCATGCTCAGATACCCAGGGTGGGTAAGGGAGTTATTGCTCTGGGGCCACAGGAGTAGAAGCCGTGTGTTTAATGAAGACAAAAAGCAGCAGCGCTTCGGACATACTGAGTGTGCAAGAATAAACTATTAAAGTAGAAGTTTCCCTTGAATCATCCTAATCTGTGTGCCTGAAGCAGAGAGGAGAGTTCTGGAGGGCCTGTAGTTTCTAAGACATTATTTAGGAAGTGACAAAGGAAAGAATGACAAAGGAAAGACAGGCACTGAGGAAAATCAAAAATGTAGGGATGGATAGACAAGGAAATATACCATGAGAAGCAGAAGGAAAAGGAAGAGAAGAGAGGGTGTCAGTAAGAAGAAATGGTAAGAAAGTGTCAAATATTGTTGGACAGTCCAGTACGATTTTGTGTGAAAATTGCCCAGAAAAAAAGTATTACTAGAGAAGCATTGAAGACTTTCATAAGAAAAGTTTCAGTGGAGTTTAGTGTCGTTGGTGATGTTGGAGGGGGGCGGGGGAGGGTATATAGATGAAATGAGAAAGTGGAGGAAGCAAGATGAGATTACTCCCTGAGAATGTCTGCCAGGTCAGGGGGAAGGAGCTATATATAAGTCTAAAGGGGAGGAGTGTGAGACAAAGGAAACATTTTTTTTTTCTCTGAGATTTTAATTGGTTCATGGAGTGTATGGATATCTCCTGTTTGCTTTCCAGATCTACTCTGTGTCCAGGAAGTTAAACCATATTATGTATATTTCTCTTGCTTTCATTCGAGTTTGGCAAATGAGATCCCCTGTAAAGTAAGAGGAAAGGAGCAGGACACCGATGTTGATTCCCTCACTTCATTTGTGGGTTCCCATGAGCTGTTGTGCCCCTTCACCGACCACATCACATTGCTCCCAAGCCTCAGTCTCCACAGAGCCTCCCTGTCTTGGGTTCAAGTACAATCCACTCAACCCCTCAGGCTGACTGGCAGAAAAGATCCTACTATGTCCTTCGGTTTTTTGTATACCTACCACCCATTTGTAAATAGTCTTCTATTAAAATAGCTTCAAATGTATTATTTCGAGTGGGCAATTTCATTCCTGCCAGGATCCAATCACACTTAGTAATCTTTGTGTACTCATGGGATGATCTTAATACAAGTGTAAAGAAAAAATCTTTAGGAAAAAGAGAATAATCAACAGAGAGAGGGCAGTGTGGTAGGACAAAGATCTAGAAATCTAGTGGCAACATTAGCTTTAGACAGGAAGAGGAACAGATCTGTCATTAAATAATAAATTAACCAAATGGAGAGAACAAATGGAGATATTTGTCAGAGTAGATATTGTGGTAGAAATCTGGGGGAGTTATCATCTGATGACATCCATTTTCTCTGGAATTCAGAAGTGTGGTTGTTTTCTGTGAGTGACAGGAACAGTAATATAATTGAGAATTAAAGGAGAGTGTAAAATACTTCACATTTAATTGAATATCTATTTTCCTGCATGCTGATACATTGACTTTCATTGAAAAATGATCCTTGTAGCCATATTGTTCTATAGGAGCTGCTATTTGGACTAGAGTTTTCATCTTCCCTAAACCAGAATCAGGGACCATTCTTAGGATTTAGGTAGGGGACTTTGCGAAAATGCTGCTCAGACTATGTTTGGCATTGGAAATGTGAAATGTAATCCACAAAAATTGGCAGAAAGTTTCTCAAACTGGGGGAAGAGGTTTGAAGAAAGATAAGAATTTGAAGAAGGGGAGAAGCAGAAAGATAATGGGGGAGAGCTAAAGAGAGAGACAATCAAAGGTGGCAGAGCTCCCATCCCTAATGTATCTGGGCCAATTGCATTTTTGCCACTCCCATGGTTTGCTGTTTAAAGGAATAAGTTTATCATTGTACTCGTGCTGATCCTACTGGGTTCTGCCTCTTTTCTCAAAAAATAAAAATAAAAAAAAATAAAGTCTTCATTTGTGAAAACTTAGGCAGTATTGAAGTTCAGTCAAAGGTAGAGATCATAAATTTATGCTGGCATAAGTCTTCAGATATGTGTGATCTTCCTCCATCGGTGCTGAGCAGCTGAAGTAGAGAGAATAAGAGAGTTGGATTAACCAGGAATTGAGGAAATTAAGGGAAATTTGCTTTTTTGTGTGTGCCAGTGAATGATAAGTGGAACTCAGCCCCACTTCTTGACCTTGAAGTTTCAGCGGTGTACACAAAATTGCTGCCCTGAGGAGGGCTGGAAGCAGTATGGTATAACTACAGTGGAGATGGTTGCAATGAATGCTGATCCTACTGGGTTCTGCCTCTTTTCTCAAAAAAAAAAAAATAAAAAAAAATAAAGTCTTCATTTGTGAAAACTTAGGCAGTATTGAAGTTCAGTCAAAGGTAGAGATCATAAATTTATGCTGGCATAAGTCTTCAGATATGTGTGATCTTCCTCCATCGGTGCTGAGCAGCTGAAGTAGAGAGAATAAGAGAGTTGGATTAACCAGGAATTGAGGAAATTAAGGGAAATTTGCTTTTTTGTGTGTGCCAGTGAATGATAAGTGGAACTCAGCCCCACTTCTTGACCTTGAAGTTTCAGCGGTGTACACAAAATTGCTGCCCTGAGGAGGGCTGGAAGCAGTATGGTATAACTACAGTGGAGATGGTTGCAATGAAGCAAGAAGGTAAAGGCTACATTCAATAAAATATAGGAAGGTTGTTAATTGCACAAGGAATGCAATGACAATAGCAGTAGGAGGTTGGTTCATGAAAGAAGAAGCATAATACTGAATAAAGGGATTAGAAAAAATGCACTGTAAAGATTTTATGTTGGCAATTATCAGAGTTTTCAGAGATATGAGATAAACTAGACTTAAGAAGACACACACAAAAGGGGCAAGATTAATCCTAGAGACTCTGGTGACAGTGGAATAGTATATAGACAAACCATTCATCAGATGACAATTGTAAACTCTGAACAAATTACAAAAGCAACTATCTGAAAGCACTAAAGAGTGATCAGTAGCAGGCAGACATTGGAGAGGAGTCAACCCATAAATGAAAGAAACTCTAACTGGATAAAATTTGTGCTTATATGGCTTCTCACCTGAGGGCACCTTCAATCTGCTCTGTATGGGCAGTGGAAGCAATGGTAGAAAGCTACAATTTTTCAAGTGTGAAGAGTCAGAGGACAGTCTGAGACTTCCATAATAGCATAAAAGTGACCCAAGAAAAGAGGGAAGAAAATATAAAGGAGCACTAAGATCTCATACGACGGTACTAATCCTGGTTAAAGCCTGAACAGCACACATGTAGGAAAATTCTAAGGTTCCCACGGAAAGCAACCAATAAAAATATGAAGAGCTAAGTAGTTTCAGCTGCTTCCAAACCAGTGATGCAGAATTTGGAATTTTAGTTCAGCCATGCTAACATCATACCACAATTAATATCATCATTACTTAGAGAAACAAAACAGAATGCAAGGGCAACACAGAATATCTTCACAATGCCAAGAATGAAATTAAATGTTACTAGAGAGATTTCAGTATTAGAATGCCTTCACTTTAAGACATCTTGAAGGAAGTTCTTTAAGCTGAAGGGAAATAACATCAAATGGAAACTCAGATTTATAAGCAGACATGAAAGCCTTGAAAATGGGAAATATCTAAGCAAATGTACTAGAATATATAATTTTTTTTCTCTTAATTTATTTAAAACACTACAACTGTTTCAAGTGAACTTTACAACACTGAATTGTGGGAAATATAGCATAAATATATATAATAGATATGACAACAATAGTATAGCAAATGGGGCAAATGGAACTATATTGTTGTGATATTCATATATCTTATGTGAAATAGCACAAATTAACTCTAAGTAGACTATACCAATGGAAACAATTTAAAAATAATGTAAATAGGTATGGGTATGATTAAAACCAATAAATTTGTTTAAATAAAAGTATTTAACAAAAAGGCAAAGAGGAAAATATAAAGTAGAATAAAAATGAAACAAACAATAGGACAAATTGAAAACAAAAGCCAAATGGTGGACAAAAATTCAATCACAGCATAATTACATTGAATGATAATCACAGCATAATTACACTGAATGATAATGAGTTAAAAAAATCAAATGAGGTTCACATTGTCCAATTTATTTAGACTTTAATTAGTCTCAAGAATGCTCATAAATACAAAGGCATAGATAAGTTGAAAAATGATAGATGTATATTATTTTAAAACAGCATAAAAATTGATGAAGCTATATTTGTTACCAAAAGTGGGGTCAGACTGCTCACCTCTCAAAAGCCAATAAAGGGGCAAGGCTGATAGAAAGAAAAGTTTGCTTTATTTTGGATGCCAGCAACCAGCGCAGCCCTGTCCAAAGGCTGACACCCCACCCCCACCCCTGGCAATCAGTGGGCAAGAACTTTTTATAGGCAGAGGGAGGGGGCTACATGCAGAAACAGCACAGTCAGCTCTGACAGTCATCTTGAAATTGGTCATGCAGTCGTCTGATCAGCATCATCTTGATTGTCTTAAGTACAATTAGTCTTCAGTTCCAGGGTTGATTTGTTCCCATTTCTCTGAGGCCAGTTCTCAGAATTGTGGCAGGTTATGTCATGGCTACAGTCTAGTCATCATGGAGTTAACTTCTTCCACCTGGTGGGGATTTCATCATCTACAAAAAAGCTCAAAGTATGTGGTTCAGAATTATATCTAGAGCCCTTGAGAAGAAGATAAAGGTCCTTGATTTTGCTTACTGAGTATACTATTATTATTTGGTTTTGCTGGACTGTTTTCCTTGCTTCTGCATTTTCTCACTTTCCTGATCAAATTTACTCTTTGACTAAAATTTTTCCACAGACAGAAGGCAGGCAGAGGACACTAGTGGGCAGGAGGGGTAGGGGCAAGGACCACAGGGTCCTGCTCGGTTTCATATTCATCTTAGAAAAAATACATTCAGGACCAGAAGTAGAATGTGAATATCACAGTAATAAAAGATTGATTCATCAGTGATTACAGCAAGCAACATGCAGAGTGGGGACCACCCACCAATTGCACAGGTTGTTGTTGTAAGTCTCTATGTGGCTCAGTGATCTGTTCCATAGGTAAAGATAATTGAAACAGAAATTCCTATCTAGAAGTGCTCTCATAACTAAAACCTAATAAATGTGGCATGGGGGAGATTTGGGGAAGAGGATGCAAGGACAGTGAGGCAATTCTAATGACGTCCAGAAGAGCAGTGAGGAAACTATCAGAGGCTTGACAAGGAGAAGGATATCACGTATGACCACAAGCTCGCAAGATCCTTACCCGTGCTAAAGTGACAGATAGAAGATATGCACAATGACCTCATAGACTTGGGAAAGAAGATTCCAGGGCACAATGTTGAAATTACCCAATAGTGTAGTTTAATGGGCTTTGATAAACTAGGAAGGGAAGGAGATGAGCTAACGATGAGGCTGTTTTCAACCAGATTTTAGAAAAACTATTTTTAACCGAGGACTGCTGTGCTGGAAAATAAATATGATTGTTATTTCCAGGCTCTCCGTCTGGCAAAGATTTTCAAAATGGGCTCAGGATAATGATCAAATCCAGGATATTGCCAGTAAAATTGGGCTTCACGGGCAAGATCAAGGGTGCATGTCTTTAAAATCCTTTGTTAAGACTATAGAGTAAGTTAAGGCAGAGCCATGTAGACACCCTCAGCTAGAAAAAAAAAAAACACTTCTAAACACCTTGAGGACAATGCCTAACTCTCACCCCAAGGTAGAGAGGAACTAATTCAAAGCAGTGTATGGGTCTGGCAGGAAGGAAGCTGAGAAAGTCATTGCTTAGGGCTTAGGGCAGAGCAGGGCTCACAGAAGGACTGGGGACCAGGTTTTACACTGTACCTTCCTCCTCAGCTTTGTATATTGACAGTTTGGGTGAGCAGATAACTTGTCTTTTAATCAAATTGTCTCCAAGTCAGGACAAGCCAAATGCAAGCACTAAAACAGAGAAAATATATTCAAGTAGCTTCTTTGACATGTGAACTTAAATGATGGCCTAGATTGCAAGCTAGGGTTGCAAGCTAATTCCAATGGGGCAGAGTATTTGTGAATGAAAAGAATATATCTTTCACATCAGAGGTGTGATTTATAGTTTCCAGAGATTGGATTGTGGTATTTAATTTCTTAAAATAGTCACTGATTACCCCTTTGGTCAACTGGGGCTGGTTGACCACCCTTCTGTCCTTGTGGCCCTCCATATAACTAGCTTAGTCTTCTTTACAACATGGTAGTCCAAGGGTAATCATATATATATTTTTTAAACAGTGAACTCAGATAGAGATGATTTGCCCTTCCAGAGGACCTTTGGCAAATCCTAGAAATTATATATATATATAAGGCCTCTCACTGTTGTGGCCTCTCCCATTGTGGAGCACAGGCTCCAGACGCGCAGGCTCAGTGGCCATGGCTCACGGGCCCAGCCACTCCACGGCACGTGGGATCCTCCCGGACCGGGGCACGAACCCATGTCCCCTGCATCGGCAGGCAGACTCTCAACCACTGTGCTACCAGGGAAGGCCTTAGAAATATTTTTGGTTGTCAGGACTGGAGGGGTGAGAGGGGTATCTAGTGGTTATGTTATGGGTAGAATTGTGTCCTCAAATTTATATGTTGAAGTCCTAACCCCTAATACCTCAGAATGTGGCTTTATTTGGAAATAGGGTCCTCTCAGTCATAAGTAGTTAAGATGAAGTCACATTGGTGTAGGATTGACCTTAATCCATATGACTGTTGTCTTTATCAAAACGGAAAATTTAAACAGACACACACTAAATGAGATCACCAGCTGAACATGAAGGCAGAGATTTGGGTTATACTTCTACAAACCATGGAACATCAAAGACTGCTAGCAATCCGAATATTGAATGGGAGAGAGGCATGGAACAGATTCTCTTTCAAAGCTCTCAGAAAGAACATAACCTGTCAACACCTTGATCTTGGATTTCTTGCCCCTCCAAAACGTGAGATAATAAATTTCTGATTTTTAAGTCCCCCAAGCTGTGGCGAAGCCCTAGCAAACTTTACAGGTAGAGGCAAAGGATACCATAAAACACTTTATAACAGACAGCAACAAACAAGGATTTGGTGAAATTATCAGTACTGCTGATACTGAGAAACCTTGTTCTTAGAGCAAATGTTTGGGGGAAGGAACAAGAAACTGCCAGCCTCTTAAGAACTTTGCTGCAAAATTAGTAAGTAACACTTGTGTAGGGCAGACCATTCCCAGAGCTCATCCAGATTCAGGAAGAGGGTACAGTCCTTCCCTGCTCAGTCTGCACATGACCACAGAGTATGTACATGCCATCTACATGCAGAATCCACACTTTCCTCCAAGTCTTCTTCTGTCATAGCATCAGGCTTGTGTTGAGGTTAGAAAATAGAAATTTCTAAAAAGCCCTTAAACAAAAGCTTACAAAAGGATAGAAACTTAGGACTGTATTAAAATTAAGAATGTGTATGCAGAAAAGTGTAAAACACTGCTGAGAAAAATTTTTAAATATTTATACAGATGGAAATAATGTAACCTGATCATACCTTGGAAGAATATATCTATAAATTCAATGCAATGTGTGCTATAATACACGTGTGTGTGTGTTATTTTTTAATTGAAAACTTGATTTAAAATAGGGAAATGTATGAACTTACTATGGCAAAACAATCTACTGAATAAAAGAGCAAGTCTTTTGGAAGTTATAATATCTGACTTCATGACTTAATAACAAAATAATATTTTACCAGAAATAAAGGAAGAAAGGAAGAGAAGGAAGGAGGGAGGGAGAAAAATTGATCGATGAAAGTGAAATGAGATTCCAGAAATAGAATCATACTATTACAATTAGTTCATTTTCAACAAAGGATCTGAAGCAATTCAACAGGAAAATGCAAGTTTTTTCAGCAAATTGTAATGGAATAAGTAGGTATTTATACAGGAAAAAAATGGCATTGACTTCTACCTCATACCCTACATGCACGTATTTATTATACTATACTAGAATATGGCCAGTGGTATTAGATGATTGGATGAAATTACTAGGGTTGAACAAGTAAATAAATAAATTGTAGATAATGGGAACCAACCTGCTTACTGTCAGAGAAAAACATTGTAAATAAATAAGTGAGGAGGGTTGGAACAGTCCATATGGTGATGGCTTAGTCAGAGATATCTGAATGGGTACTTGGTTCCTGACAGTATTTCCAAAGTGTTAGGTAGACTTTTGGACTGTGCTCTCTCTTCTATGTGTTTGAACAAATGTATTCAGCATTATAGTATCATACAAAGTATTTTCATTGCCTGAAAAATCCTCTGTGCTCTGCCTATTAGTCCTTCTCTCCTCATTAATCTCTGGCAACTGCTAATAATTTTATTGTCTCCATATAGTTTCCTCTCTTCCAGAATGTCATATAGTTGGAATCACACAGTATGTAGATTTTTCAGGTTGACTTCTTTCACTAAGTAATATTCATTCAAGGTTTCTCCAAATCGTTTTGTGGCTTGAGAGCTCATTTCTCTATAGTAATGCATAATATTCCATTGTCTGGATGTATCATTATATTAATTCATTCACTTAATCAAGGACATCTTGAGTTGTTTTCAACTTTTGGCAATTATGAATATAGCTGCTATAAACATCTGTGTGAAGGTTTTCATATGGACACAAGTTTTCAGTTCCTTTAGGTGAATACCAAGGAACTTGATTACTGGGTCATATGACAAAAGTATGTTTATTTAAACTGCCAAACTGTCTAGCAAGTAGCTGCGCAATTTTTCATTCGCACCAGCAGTGAATGAGAGTTCCTGTTGTTGCACATCCTCACCAGCATTTGGTGTTGTCAGTGTTTTTGTATTTTGGCCATTTTAATACATGTTAAGTGGTATCTCACAGTTGTTTTAATTTGTATGTCCTTGATGACATGTGATGTACAGCATATTTTCATATGTTTGCTTGCCATCTGTATATCTTCTCTGGTGAGGTTTAATTATTATCATTTTTCTTAGTGAAGAAGCACAGTCTGAGGAAGATACTTGGGCAAAGATATCAGTTGCTGTCCAGGATCTATTATTTCTTAATTCTTTAGTTAAGAATTACTAAGAAGTGCTGGATGGGATTCCAGGGATATTCCTTAAAGGTGGCTGACCCAGTTGGGAGATGTGCTATTTCTGCCCTTCAACTTTGCTTTTTCTGCTGCCTGGAACTTGGACATGATGGCTGAGCACCAGCAACCATATTAGACGATGAGGAGTCTTTGAAGATGGAAACTGTGTCCCAGGATGGTAGAGCAGATGAACTGAGGAAGGAAGAAGGTTTCTAGAGAAGTCCCATAATAGCCACAGATTACTTACCCCCAGACTTCTTTTATGAGAAAGAGAAAGAAACATCTGTGCTGTATAACAGGGGTCCCCAACAGGTATACATGTGGCCTGTTATGAACCGGGCTGCACAGCAGGAGGTGAGTGGTGACTGAGTGAGCAAAGCTTCATCTGCCGCCCCCATCACTCCCCATCATTCACATTACCTCCTGAACTGTACCCCTCTACCCACCCCTGTCCATGGAAAAATTGTCTTCCAAGAAACTGGTCCCCGGTTCCAAAAATTTGGGGACCGCTGCTGTATAAGACACACTAGTTTTGGACATTTTATTATAAGTAAATATACTTCTGTCTGAAAGAGATGCAGTAACAGAAAGACCTCAACCTCTGGTGAATGTCCATGCCTATAAAATGTCCTGTCAAGTGAGGGCTAGGGCATATAGCATGGACTTAGCATACTTCCTGGACCGTGACCTTATATTATAGACCTATAAAAGAAATGAGAAAGCACCTGTTCTACCTATGAGTGAGTGGCTCCTTGATGGGCCAACAAGGTGTCATACAGCTAAGACAGGGGAAGGGGACACACAACAGAAAACATAGGAGGAGTTACAGTAAAATTATGTTATGAAATATGATACTAAATAGAGCATGTCTTTGGGATCCTCGCAAATATTCAGTAACGACTCCCTTGTGGGACAAGGGAGGAAACTGCTGACACATTAGATTGAATAAATTGATACGTTTGTTCTCAAAAGGAATCATGTTAATTTATAGTTAGTAATATTTGATATATTCTAATCATGCAGATTTTAGTGGTTTTCTAATGATAGATTCTAGTGATGATTCGAATAGTATTTTCTAATCATATTACCCAGGGTGTGAGCTGTCCTGTGGAAGCATCCTTGATTGCTCTTCCTACCCCTGGTAACTAACTTGAGTCATGCATGGGTCTTCAATAGAATAGTCACCACAAGAAGCAGCTCTGAACCAGGCTCAGGCAACTCAGATCCAGCTCTGGGGCATCCTAAGCCACGTGTTTCCACAGGCATTGTATTAACAATGGGTGCTCTCAGCACTGACCAGAACCCCAGCATGACCTCTGGACCTCTCAGGGATGGGATGTTGATCCATTCTTAACAAGAGTGTGCCTGGCTCCACTAAGCCTTCTTTGGACGCCCCTCAGCCTCCTTGGGTTTCTACTCCCTAACAGTGAAGGATAGTGTGTCCATTGCTCCTTTAAATCACTCCCTCCAGGACCTACATCTCCCTGAATGTTGGATGCTCATTTTCATGGAGTCATGAACTCTCAGGGCTGCTGGAGACCCTACAAGATCATTTATTTTATTAAGGCCTCTCTGAAGGAAGTCTGTGGCTTCATAATAACCTACACTCCACCCACATGGTAGCAGCCAAACTTACTAAATGTGAAAAAGTAAGCAAATAAATTATTTGCTGTTTAGGGTTGAGGGTTGAATTGCATCCCCCCAAAAATATATGATGAAGTTCTAACCCTTGGTACCTGTGAATGTGCCCTTATTTGGAAAGAGGGTCTTTGCAGGTGTAGTTACTGAACACAAGGTCATAGTGGAGTAGTGTGGGTACCAATCCAAAGACTGGTGCCCTTATAAGAAGAGAAAACAGACACACAGCAGAGAAGGCCCTGTGAAGACAGAGACAGAGATTGGAGGGATGCAGCCACAAACCAAGGAATGCCAAGGATTGCCAGCAACCATCAAAGCCAGAAAAGAAGAATCCTCCAGTAGAGCCTTCAGAGAGAACAGAGCCTACTCACACCTTGATTTCAGACTTCTAGTCTCCAGAAATATGAGAAAACATGTAGCAAGTGCTGTCTTGTTTGTAGCCCATCCTTCAGTGCACAAAAGCCTTACCACACGTGTGCCTATAACTTTGCTCATGAGCCTCCTCTTCCTGGAAACTCCAAACACTCTTGCTCTTTTTTTCTGGAGAATGCCTACTGCAGAATTCAAGCTTATGGCATTTAATACCTGAATTAGTTATATATTTCCTAATAATATCCTTGTTCTGTTTATTAAACCAACAGTAGATAGCATTAGCAAATATAAATCGTCATAGTAGAAAACATATGTTAAGACTTTATGAATGAAATAAGTGACAGCAGAAGTCTCTTTCAATCTTTGCAAAGAAAGATAGTGAAGAATTACTAAATGGTCACAGAAAGGTAATGGCTGATGAAAAATTAGAGGCAGTAACACAGGACTGCATAATAAAAATGCATTGGCAATTTAAAGTAATGTTGGTATAACTTAACTATCAGAAATGTTGTATTTATGAACTGAGTTTCAAAGTATACCCTGTATATGAGTGATTTGTACTAATCTTGAGCTGCTTGTGTTGGAGGATCACTATGATGGGCAGGCTTTTATAATGACCCTTCCTTTGTACTCCAGCGTACACTTATTAGGGTTTAATTTAAACAAGCCTTGCATTCAGGCACACATCTGTTTGTTATCTAATATTCAAGATCCATGAGTCCTGGAATTATTTTATTTTTCTCTTTTTTTTTTTATATCTTTATTGGAGTATAATTGCTCTACAATGCTGTGTTAGTGTCCACTTTACAACAAAGTGAATCAGCTATATGTATACGTATATCCCCATATCACCTCCCTCTTAATTCTCCCTCCCACCCTCCCTATCCCACCCCTCTAGGTGGTCACAAAGCACCAAGCTGATCTCCCTGTGCTATGCGGCTGCTTCCCACTAGCTATCTATTCTACATTTGGTAGTGTATATATGTCCATGACACTCTCTCACTTTGTCCCAGCTTACCCTTTCCCTTCCCCGTGTCTTCAACTCCATTCTCTACATCTGCGTCTTTAATCCTGTCCTACCCCTAGGTTCTTCAGAAGCATTTTTTTTTTCTTTTCTTTAGATTCCATATATATGTGTTAGCATACAGCATTTGTTCTTCTCTTTCTGACTTACTTCACTCTATATGACAGTCTCTAAGTCCATCCACCTCCTACAAATAACTCCATTTATTTTTATGGATGAGTAATATTCCATTGTATATATGTGCCACATCTTCTTTATCCATTCACTTCTCAATGGACACTTAGGTTGCTTCCATGTGCTGACTATTGTAAATAGAGCTGCAATGAACATTGTGGTACATGACTCTTTTTGAGCTATGGTGTTCTCAGGGTATGGTATATGCCCAGTAGAGGGATTGCTGGGTCATATGGTAGTTCTTGTCTTAGTTTTTTAAGGAACCTGCATACTGTTCTCCATAGTGGCTGTTATCAATTTTCATTCCCACCAAGAGTGCAAAAGTGTTCCCTTTTCTCCACATGCTCTCCAGCATTTATTGTTTGTAGATTTTTTAATGATGGCCATTCTGACCAGTGTGAGGTGATACCTCATTTTAGTTTTGATTTTCATTTCTCTCATAATTAGTGATGTTGAGCATCCTGTCATGTGTTTTTTGGCAATCTGTATATCTTCTTTGGAGAAATGTCTCTTTAGGTCTTCTGTCCATTTCTGTATTGGGTTTTTATTTTTTTGATATTTAGCTGTGCGAGCTGCTTGTATATTTTGGAGATTAATCCTTTGTCAGTTGCTTCAGTTTCAAATATTTTCTCCCATTCTGAGGGTTGTCTTATCATATTGTTTATGGTTCCTTTGCTGTGCAAAAGCTTTTAAGTTTCATTAGGTCCCATTTGTTTATTTTTGTTTTTATTTCCATTTCTCTAGGAGATGGGTCAAGAAGGATATTGCTGTGCTTTTTGTCATAGAGTGTTCTGCCTATGTTTTCCTCTAAGAGTATTAAAGTGTCTGGCCTTACGTTTAGGTCTCTAATCCATTATAAGTTTATTTTTGTGTATAGTGTTAGGGAGTGGTCGAAATTCATTCTTATACATGTAGCTGTCCAGTTTTCCCAGCACCACTTATTGAAGAGGATGGCTTTTCTCAAATGTATGCTCTTGTCTCCTTTATCAAAGATAAGGGGACCATATGTGCCTGGGTTTATCTCTGGGCTTTCTGTCCTGTTCCATTGATCTATATTTCTGTTTTGGTGCCAGTACCATACTGTCTTGATTACTGTAGCTTTGTAGTATAGCCTGAAGTCAGGGAGCCTGATTCATCCAGCTGTTTTTCTTTCTCAAGATTGCTTTGGCCATTTGGGGTCTTTTGTGTTTCCATATAAATTGTGAATTTTTTTGTTCTAGTTCAACCATACACTCTTGATTACTGTAGCTTTGTAGTATAGCCTGAAGTCAGGGAGCCTGATTCATCCAGCTGTTTTTCTTTCTCAAGATTGCTTTGGCCATTTGGGGTCTTTTGTGTTTCCATATAAATTGTGAATTTTTTTGTTCTAGTTCTGGGAAAAATGCCAATGGTAGTTTTAGGCATTGCATTGAATCTGGAGATTACTTTGCGTAGTATAGTTATTTTGACAGTGTTGATTCTTCCAGTCCAAGAACATGATATTATCTGTCCATCAGATTATATCAGCTTTTATTTCTTTCATCTGTGTCTTCTAGTTTTCTGCATACAGGTCTTTTGTCTCCTTAGGTAGGTTTATTCCTAGATATTTTATTCTTTTTGTCACAATGGTAAATAGGAGTGTTTCCTTAATATCTCTTTCAGATTTTTCATCATTAGTGTGTAGGAATGCCAGAGATTTCTGTGCATTAATTTTGTATCCTGATACTTTACCAAATTCATTGATTAGCTCTAGTAGTTTTCTGGTAGCATCTTTAGGATTCTCTATGTATAGTTTCATGTCATCTGCAAACAGTGACAGCTTTACTTCTTCTTTTCTGATTTGGATTCCTTTTATTTTTTTTTTTAATCTCTGATTGCTGTGGTTAAAACCTCCAAAACTATGTTAATTAATAGTGGTGATAGTGGAGTACCTTGTATTGTTCCTGCTCTTAGTGGAAATGGTTTCATTTTTCACCATTTAGAATGATGTTGGCTGTGGGTTTGTCATATATGGTCTTTATTATGTTGAGGTAACTTCCCTCTATGCTTACTTTCTGGAGGGTTTTATCATAAATGGATGTTGAATTATTTTGTAAGTTTTTCTGCATGCCTTCAGATGATCATATGTTTTTTCTACTTAAATTTGTTAATATGGTGTATCACGTTGATTGATTTGGGTATGTTGAAAAATCTTTGCATTCCTAGGATAAACCTCACTTTATCATGGTGTATGATCCTTTTAATGTGCTGTTGGATTCTGTTTGCTAGTATTTTGTTGAGGATTTTTGCATTTATGCTCATCAGTGATATTGGCCTGTAGCTTTCTTTCTTTGTAACATCTTTGTCTAATTTTGAATCAGGGTGATGGTGGCCTCATAGAATGAGTTTTGGAGTGTTCCTCCCTCTGCTATATTTTGCAAGAGTTTAAGAAGGATAGGTGTTAGCTCTTCTCTAAATGTTTGATAGAATTTTCCTGTGAAGCCATCTGGTCCTGAGCTTTTGTTTGTTGGAAGAGTTCTAATCACAGTTTCAATTTCAGTGCTTGTGATTTGTTCATTTATATTTTCTATTTCTTCCTGGTTCAGTCTCAGCAAGTTGTGCTTTTCTAAGAATTGGTCCATTTTTTCCAGGTTGTCCAATTTATTGGCATATAATTGCTGGTAGTAATCTCTCATGATCCCTTGTATTTTTGCAGTGTCATTTGTTACTTCTTTTTTGTTTCAAATTCTATTGATTTGAAACTTCTCCCTTTTTTAATTGATGATCTTTGCTATCATTTCCTTCATTTTTCATTTATTTCTGATGTGATTTTTATGATTTCTTTCCTTCTGCTAACTTTGTTTTTTTGGTTTTTTTCTTCTTCCTATAATTGCTTTAGGACATTTGTTACTTCTTTTTTGTTTCAAATTCTATTGATTTGAAACTTCTCCCTTTTTTAATTGATGAGTCTGGTTAATTGTTCATCAATTTTGTTTATCTTCTCAAAGAACAAGCTTTTGTTTTATTGATCTTTGCTATCATTTCCTTCATTTTTCATTTAATTCTGATGTGATTTTTATGATTTCTTTCCTTCTGCTAACTTTGTTTTTTTGGTTTTTTTCTTCTTCCTATAATTGCTTTAGGTGTAAGGTTACATTGTTTATTTGAGACATTTCTTGTTTCTTGAGGTAGGATTGTATTGCTATAAACCTCCCTCATTGAACTGCTGTTTGCTGCATCCCATAGGTTTTGAGTCATCATGTTTTCATTCTCATTTGTTTCTAGGTTTTGTTTTTTGTTTTTTTGATTTCCTCTTTGATTTCTTCAGTAATCTCATAGCACTGTGGTTGGAAAAGCTACTTGATATGATTTCAATTTTCTTAAATTTTCCAAGCCTTGATTTGTGACCCAAGATATGATCTATCCTGGAGAATGTTCCATGAGCACTTGAGAAGAAAATGTATTCTGTTGTTTAGGATGGAATATTGTATAAATATTAAGTCCATCTTGTTCAATGTATCATTTAAAGCTTGTGCTTTCTTATTTATTTTCATTTTGGATTATCTGTGAAAGTGGGATATTAAGGTCCCCAACTATTATTGTGTTACTGGTGATTTCCTCTTTTATGGCTGTTGGCATTTGCCTTATAAATTGAGGTGCTCCTATGTTAGGTGCATAAAAATTTACAATTGTTATATGTTCTTCTTGGATTGATTCCTTGACCATTATGTAGTGTCCTTCAAGGTAGTTATCAATAGGTATGTTCCTATAACCATTTTCTTAATTGTTTTGGATTTGTTATTGAAGGTCTTTTCCTTCTCTGTGTTTCCTGCCTAGAGAAGTTCCTTTAGGATTTCCTGTAAAGCTAGTTTGGTGGTGCTGTATTCTCTTAACTTTTGCTTGTCTGTAAAGATTTTACTTTCTCCATTGAATTTGATTGAGATCCTTCCTGGTAATCTTGGTTGTAGGTTTTTCCCTTTCATTACTTGAAATATGTCCTGCCACTCCCTTCTGGCTTGCAGAGTTCCTGCTTAAAGATCAGTTGTTAAACTTATGGCAATTTCCCTGTATAATATTTATTGCTTTTCCCTTGCTGCTTTTAATATTTTTTCTTTGTATTTAATTTTTGGTAGTTTGATTAATATGTGTCTTGGCATGTTTCTCTTTGGATTTATCCTGTATTGGACTCTGCACTTCCTGTACTTGATTGACTATTTACTTTCCCATATTAGGGAAGTTTTTAAATCTCTTCAAATATTTAATTAGTCCCTTTCTTTTTCTCTTCTTCTCCTGGGATCCCTAAAATTCTAATGTTGGTGAGTTTAATATGGTCTCAGAGACTGTCTTCAATTCTTTTTATTCTTTTTTCTTTATTCTGCTCTGTGGTAGTTATTTCCAATATTTTATCTTCCAGGTCACTTATCTGTTTTCCTGCCTCAGTTATTCTGCTATTGATTCCTTTTAAAGGATTTTTAATGTCATTTATTGTGTTGTTCATCATTGCTTGTTTGCTCTTTAGTTCTTCTAGGTCCTTGTTAAACGTTTCTTGTAATATCTCCATTCTATTTCCAAGATTTTTGATCATCTTTACTATCATTACTCTGAATTCTTTTTCAGGTAGACTGCTTATTTCCTCTTCATTTGTTTAGTCTGGTTTTTTATATTGCTGATTCAGTTGCTATGTACTTTTCTGTCTTACCTTTTTGCTTAACTTACTGTGTTTGGGGTCTCCTTTTCACAGGCAGGTTCATAGTTCCCGTTGTCTTTGGTGTCTGCCGCAGTTGGTAAGGTTGGTTCAGTGGATTATGTAGGCTTCCTGGTGGAGGGAACTGGTGCTTGTGTTCTGGTAAATGAGGTTGGATCATGTCTTTCTGGTGGGCAGGACCACACCTGGTGGAGAGTTTTGGGGTGTCTGTGAACTTAGTATGATTTTAGGCAGCCTCTCTGCTAATGGGTGGGGTTGTGTTCCTGTCTTGCTGGTTGTTTGGCATAGGGTGTCCAGTACTGGAGTTTGCTGGTCATTGAATGGAGCTGGGTCTTAGCATTGAGACAGAGATCTCTGGGAGAGCTCTTGGTGATTGATATTACCTGGGGCCATGAAGTCTCTGGTGGATCAGTTGTCCTGAACTAGGCTCTCCCACCTCAGAGACTCAGGCCTGACACCCGGCCAGAGCACCAAGACCCTGTCATCCACATGGCTCAGAAGAAAATGGAAAAAAAAATAAAAGAATGAAAGGAATAAAAAATAATAAAATATATGAAGTTATTAAAATAATAAAAAAATATTATTAAAATAACAAAAAAAATTATTAAAATATAAAAACTAAAAAGTAATTAAAAAAAGAAAGAAGAGAGCAACCAAGACAGTAAACAAATCCACCAATGATAACAAGTGCTAAAAACTATATTAAAAAACAAAACAACAATAAAAAAAAACGGACAAACCGAACCCTATGGCAAATGGTAAAAGCAATCATTGCTTGTTTGCTCTTTAGTTCTTCTAGGTCCTTGTTAAACGTTTCTTGTAATATCTCCATTCTATTTCCAAGATTTTTGATCATCTTTACTATCATTACTCTGAATTCTTTTTCAGGTAGACTGCTTATTTCCTCTTCATTTGTTTAGTCTGGTTTTTTATATTGCTGATTCAGTTGCTATGTACTTTTCTGTCTTACCTTTTTGCTTAACTTACTGTGTTTGGGGTCTCCTTTTCACAGGCAGGTTCATAGTTCCCGTTGTCTTTGGTGTCTGCCGCAGTTGGTAAGGTTGGTTCAGTGGATTATGTAGGCTTCCTGGTGGAGGGAACTGGTGCTTGTGTTCTGGTAAATGAGGTTGGATCATGTCTTTCTGGTGGGCAGGACCACACCTGGTGGAGAGTTTTGGGGTGTCTGTGAACTTAGTATGATTTTAGGCAGCCTCTCTGCTAATGGGTGGGGTTGTGTTCCTGTCTTGCTGGTTGTTTGGCATAGGGTGTCCAGTACTGGAGTTTGCTGGTCATTGAATGGAGCTGGGTCTTAGCATTGAGACAGAGATCTCTGGGAGAGCTCTTGGTGATTGATATTACCTGGGGCCATGAAGTCTCTGGTGGATCAGTTGTCCTGAACTAGGCTCTCCCACCTCAGAGACTCAGGCCTGACACCCGGCCAGAGCACCAAGACCCTGTCATCCACATGGCTCAGAAGAAAATGGAAAAAAAAATAAAAGAATGAAAGGAATAAAAAATAATAAAATATATGAAGTTATTAAAATAATAAAAAAATATTATTAAAATAACAAAAAAAATTATTAAAATATAAAAACTAAAAAGTAATTAAAAAAAGAAAGAAGAGAGCAACCAAGACAGTAAACAAATCCACCAATGATAACAAGTGCTAAAAACTATATTAAAAAACAAAACAACAATAAAAAAAAACGGACAAACCGAACCCTATGGCAAATGGTAAAAGCACACCTATACAGACAAACTCACACAAAGAAGGGCTTCCCTGGTGGCGCAGTGGTTGAAAGTCTGCCTGCCGATGCAGGGGACACAGGTTCGTGCCTCTGTCTAGGAAGATCCCACATGCTGTGGAGTGGATAGGCCCATGAGCCATGGCCGCTGAGCCTGTGCATCCGGAGCCTGTGCTCCGCAATGGGAGAGGCCACAACAGTGAGAGGCCTGCGTACCCCCCCCCCCAAAAAAATAGAAAACACACAAAGAAGCATAAATATACACACTCACTAAAAGAGAAAATGGAAAAAAAATTAAATATATATATATATAAGAAGAAATAAAGAGAGCAACAAATCAATAAACAAATATACCAGTGACAATAAGCTCTAAATACTAAACTGAGATAAACATAAAACTAGAAACAAATTAGATGAAGAAAGCAAACTCTAAGACTACAGTTGCTCCCAAAGTCCACCGCCTCAATTTTGAGATGATTTGCTGTCTATTCAGGTAGTCCAGAGATGCAGGGTACATCAAGTTGATTGTGGAGATTTAATCTGCTCCTCTTGAGGTTGCTGGGGAAATTTCCCTTTCTCTTCTTTGTTCTCCCAGCTCCTGAGGTTCAGCTTTGGATCTGGCCCTGCCTCTGCATATAGGTCACTCTCTGGCATCTGTTCTTTGTCCAGAAAGGAGGGGATTAAAGGAGCAGCCGTTTAGGGGGCTCTGGCTCACTCAGGCTGGGGGGAGGGAGGAGTATGGAATGTGGGGCGAGCCTGCTGCAGCAGAGGCCAGTGTGACATCACACCAGCCTGAGGCACCCTGTGTGTTCTCTGGGAAGTTGTCCCTGGATCCCGGGACCCTGGCAGTGGCAGGCTGCACAGGATACCGGGAGGGGAGGTGTGGATAGTGACTTGTGCTTGCACACGGGCTTCTTGGTAGCAGCGTTAGCATTTCATACCCATCTCTGGTACCCATGCTGATAGCTGTGGCTTGTACATGTCTCTGGAGCTCGTTTATGTGGTGCCCCGAATGCCCTCTCCTCGTTCAACCCGAAACAATGGTCTCTTGCCTCTTAGGCAGGTCCAGACTTTTTCCTGGACTCCCTCCTGGCTAGCTGTGGTGTAGTAGCCCCATTCAGGCTGTGTTCACGCAGCCAACCCCAGTCCTCTCCCAGGGATCTGACCTCCGAAACCCAAGCCTCACTTCCCATCCCCCACCTGCCCCGGCGGGTGAGCAGACAAGCCTCTCAGGCTGGTGAGTGCTGGGTCGACACTGAACCTCTTTGCAGGAATCTCTCTGCTTTGCCCTCTGCACCTTTAATGCTGTGCTCCCCTCCGTGGCTCCAAAGCTTCCCCCCAGCCAACCCCAGTCTCTGCCAGTGAAGGGGCTTCCTAATGTGTGGAAACTTTTCCTCCTTCACAGCTCCCTCACAGAGATGCATGTCCAATCCCTATTCTTTTGTCTCTGTTTTTCCTTTTTGCTTTTGCCCTACCCAGGTACGTGGAGAGTTTCTTGCCTTTTGGGAGGTCTGAGGTCTTCTGCCAGCATTCAGTAGGAGTTCTGTAGGAGTGGTTTCACATATAGATGTATTTTTGATGTATTTGTGGGGAGGAAGATGATCTCCATGTCTTACTCTTACACCATCTTGAAGGTCCCCCCCTGTTTTTCTTTTTATCTGCTTGAACACTTATCTCCATCAGACTACCAATTCTACATCATGTGCACTCACTGTGTATGTGCTGAAAGAAAGAATTCTTACTTTTTCTTTCTTGAATAGCTAATATTCTCCAAATTTATAATAGTTAAATAGATAAGAAGCCCAGATTCCTATATCATGTATATCTTAATAGAGAAATCATCCAGATTTATACATTCATTAAGACCCATTTATTTAAAAGCAATTCACTTTCTCTGCTTCAGAGATTTTAGTAGGTATGATACATGCCTTTCCCCATGTTGTTTTAAGTAGGTAACATGTAATTGCTTCATCTTTGACATTTGATGGTTTACATGTTTGATATAATAGATTTAAGAGAACTCAGTGCTCTTAAAATTTGTTGTGGCCAAATATGTTTAATAAATATATACTTTGTGGATGATGCACATTTATTTTCAATGTTATGATGGACATAAATATACTCTGTAAAGTCTACTGAATAATTTAATCTCTAAGATATTCAGAAGAATATTATTTCTTGGAAATTTAAATATGACAAAATTTCTCATAAATAGTAATATTTTTTTGCATACAAGAAGAGTTTTATTGTATAGGAGTAAGATATAGGAGTTCATCTGTTTCTGTTCAATTCAATTTTAGGCTTTAACCTAAATTCACTGCCCTTACTCACCCTAGTTGTGCATTTATGCCATGAAATTGCTGAAATCATTTGACTGGTAATACTCAATGAATACTAAGCCTAGAGGTTTAGCTAACTTTTTTCAAGCTTATTTAAAGTCATTTCAGAGCACTCTCAAATAAGAGTGAATGTTTGTCCCTAGAACTTAATATCAGGGATATTTTTTAAAAGCCATGTGTATATGCTGCTTGCATAGAATCACAAGAATTAAAAAAGTAATAATTTTCACCAGAGCCTATTATGCTCAACTGATGGGCAACTCAGAGATTAAATATGAAACAAAAGTAGATTTTTTAATTTAAAATTATTAACATGAAAATACCTGAAATTCCTTAGATTAAAAAAAAAAAAAAAGCAGATTTGAGAAACATGAGGATGAGCCCTGCCCTATGACTGAATTCACAACCTTGGGGCCGGGTGGCTGGGGTCGAAGGATGGCTCCCCTAAGAGTGGGGATAATAACACCTACTCACAGATTCCTTGTGAGGATAAAATGAGTCAGCAAATGTAAATTACCTAAAATAGTACATGGTCTGTTTTCAGGTCCAAGTGGTTTTCATTATTATATTACCCAAATCCTGTGTCAGGGCTTGCCTTATACAGACTCATTAGTGAGTCAAATCTCCCTAAACATACAAGCCCCAGAAATACTTCTATGACATTGTCGTCTTTATTCTGTATTAATTTACTCTGAGTAGAAATTTACAGAAGGTACCAATTTGCATTTATTTTCCAAAGTAAAATTAGTTTTTAAAATCTCATGACAAAACAAGCCCACTTGGGATACTAAAGTTTATGTTATAGACGAAGACTGAGGGATGTGACAATAGGAGCCTCTTTTAGTCTCAGCCAGTATTGTTCTGTTTTTCAAACTTACCCTCACCAATTATTTTTACTTAAGATTGCTTAATTTATTGAATCACTGTGTCCCATATCTTAATCTGGAATCTAAATTTAAATTGCTTGTCCTAGGAAAAATATCCTTGAAAACTTTAATCCTGTCAGTGGTACTAGGATATGGGATTGGGAAAATGACAAGGCAAGGACCTAGCTGAACTATTAGAATGTGTTCCCTGATAAATGCTACTGTTCTGCTTACAGAGCAAAGACTTTCTATTAATTTTAGGTGAATCCTACTTCCCACATTGTGCAACATATCACAGCACTGGGATGCAAGGGGTTGTTGGGCCCAAGCTCACCTGCTCCTCATCAGACTAACAGCCAGCATCTTGAAGTTTGTATCCTGGGATCAAAATAAGCAGTACTGGGCTTCCCTGGTGGCGCAGTGGTTGAGAGTCCGCCTGCCGACGCAGGGGACACAGGTTTCCCCGGTCCGGGAAGATCCCACGTGCCGCGGAGCGGCTAGGCCTGTGAGCCATGGCCACTGAGCCTGCACGTCCAGAGCCTGTGCTCCGCAACGGGAGAGGCCACAACAGTGAGAGGCCTGCATACAGAAAAAAAAAAAAAAAAAGATTCCCTTCCATTTGGGATGACCTGAGACCAATCAAAGTATAGCAGGAATATCAGTTAAAATTATTAAAAAAGGAAATATTATCCTTCTATAATTTAATAGCTTTATTGAGATATAATTCATATACCATGAAATTTACCTGTTTCATGTGAATAAATCAGCAGATTTTAGCATATTTACAGACATGAGCAACCATCACTGAAAACTAATATAAGAACACTTCATTGCCCCTAAAAGAGACCCTGTACCCATTAGCAGTCTCTCCTCATCTTCCTCCCTGGCCCCAAGCCTAGGCAGCCACCAATCTGCTCTTCTCCTCTAGAGATTTGCTTATTCTGGACATTTAATATAAATGGAATTGTACAATATGTGATCTTTTGTAACTGGCTTCTTTCACTCAACATAATTACTGATAATGTAGGATTTATACCTGTAATTTTGCTATTTTTTCTATGTGTTTGATCTTTTCTTGTTCCACTATCCCCAATCATTGTCTTCTCTTTGTATAAAATAGATAGTTTCTAGTATACAATTTCAATTTCTGTGTTCATCCTCTTAACCACAGACTATATTGTGTGGATGGCTGAACTTTTTTTAAAATAGATGGAACAAAAAAATATATAACAGGACAAATGTAATGAAAGTGGTGGTGAGACTGGCTTAAGAGAGATGATGTTCAATTATATTTCTTTAGAAACACAAGTGATGAAGAAGGTGAAAGGGATATGAATATTTCATCCATGCTTCTATGGGGTATCTAGCTTCATAAAAATGTATTATAAAGGATTAAAAATATTCCTGTTAGACTGACATTATTATCAATGGATTTGTCTTAATCTAAAAGTTACATTGTTTTAAAATAAAATCTTAAAAAAGCAAGACTTTCTTGCTTTGTCTCATATTGTCTTACATCTCTGTCATTTATTCTGTTCCTCAATCTGTATGCATTGAGATAATCCAATAAGATTTCTTTTTTGTTTCCAGAATTCAAAATGATACACAAAAAGATATTTTTTACCTGTGATTTTTTTAAAGAATAAAACTTAAGCTAAGATGGCAAAAAGAAAAAAAATACAATTTTTAAAAACAAACAAAAAAATCAGAACTAATAGATGACAAACATATGCATTCAGGATGAAACAAAAATTTTTGTCAGAATGTGAGTAACAAAAGAAGCCTTGAATAAAAATTACCAGGTAGACTTTATTAAAGAAGAATTTAGGGAACTTACATCCTCAATGGTGCAGTTTCAGTGAAGGATCAGAACGTGGTCTTTTAAAAAGCTTATAAACAAAAAAGCCCTATGCCTCATTGACATCAAAGCACATTGTTATTGGTTGACTTGTGTTCCCCCCAAATTCAGATATTAACATCCTAACTCCCTAGTGACTTAGGATGTGACCTGATTTGGAAATAGAATTACTTCCTAAACAATTAGTTAAGATACTCTGAGGTTTTACTGGAGTATGGAAAGCCCTAATCCAATATTAATAGTGTGCTTATAAAAAGAGGAAATTTGGATATATGCTCATAGAGAGACGGACCTGTAAAGATGAAGGCAGACATCAGCTGATGCTTCTGTGAGCCTTCGAACACCAAAGATGGACAGCAGACCACCAGAAGCTGGGGGAGGCCAGGGACAGACTCCCTCTCAGTCTCAGAAGGAACCAACCCTGCTGACACCTTGATCTTGGACTTCTTGCCTACAGAAATGTAAGAACAATAAATTTCTATTGTTTAAGCCACCCAGTTTCTCATACTTTGTTATGGTAGCCCTAGCAAATTCATGCACCCTGTATTATACATTTGTGGTAACATTGTAGATATTTTCAAATATGAGACAGTAGACATAAGTGGTCTCTTATTTCTAGTTTTAAGTAAAAGTCTCTTTTATTGAGACCCTCACAGCCAAAGACCACCAGAAGCTCAACTGTAGTTGAACAGAGTTGAGTTTCTTGGCTCCACACAGTGGGGAAAGAACATGCCATGGACCATTTGGGAGCATTTTAGTGCTAGGGTTTATTATGGCATTTGGGCTTGTGTTTAGTAAATTTGGAGATGGTTCCAGGAAGTTTGGTTTTTACTCTACATTGAGTGTTGTTAGAAGGTGGAGTATTTTTAAAATACTTAACTTGAAGATAGGAAGAACAGATCAGGCTAAAGCTGTAATTGGTTAAAGAAGCAGCAGTACCTTTGCAGTACCCTTGTGATTACTTTTGGGGCCCACCTGATAAACCAATATAATCTCACCATATCAAGATCCTTATTTTAACCACATCTGCAAATCCTTGCTTACCATATAAGGCAACATTCACAGGCTCCAGGAATTAAGGCCCAGATACCTTTGAGGGGAAAGCATTTTTCAGTTTACTACACTACCCTTAATGGCACATACAATAAAGTCTCTTAGTCAATGCCTCTTATGATCAATGAAATACAATAAAACTCATCTCCTTCCTTGCTTTGTTTTCCCTGGACTTTCCTGGTTGTGCAGTGGTTAAGAATCTGCTTGCCACTGCAGGGGACACAGGTTCGAGCCCTGGTCCGGGAAGATCTCACATGCTGTGGAGCAACTAAGCCCGTGCACCACAACTATTGAGCCTGTGCTCTAGAGCCCGTGAGCCACAACTACTGAAGCCCGTGTGCCTAGAGCCCATGCTCTGCAACAAGAGAGGCCACTGCAATGAGAAGCCCACGCACCGCAACCAAGAGTAGTCCCCGCTCGCCACAACTAGAGAAAGCCCACACACAGCAATGAAGACACAATGTGGCCAAAA
Source organism: Neophocaena asiaeorientalis asiaeorientalis (assembly GCF_003031525.2). Lineage (NCBI taxonomy): Eukaryota > Metazoa > Chordata > Mammalia > Artiodactyla > Phocoenidae > Neophocaena > Neophocaena asiaeorientalis. The sequence continues at coordinate 3,163,243 of NW_020172187.1, forward strand.
ATAAAAAATATATAAATAAATAAATAAATAATTTAAAATTATTTTAAAAAAAGAAGCAGCAGAAAAGGCAGGAAGGAGGAGTGTTGAACCATTTTGTGGTTGGACAATATTCTTGCTTTGTGATTGGACAGACATGGGCATGGAGGGATCTTATTTTCATCTCATGGACACAGAGAAACCTTGTCTGATAATGGTGTTCCATGAAATGAGTTACCTTCAGCAGAATAGCACAGCCAGATTTTAGAGCCAGTTCAGCTCAGCTAGCCCCAGGAAGGGGCTGCTCTGTTCTCTCTCACTTTAATTATCCACAAAGTATTTTATTAATATCTATAGGAGATAAAATATTTTGTTACATATTTAATAAGGAATTAAAAGACCATATCTAAACATGGATTTTAATATTTTATTCATTCTTACTTGAAGGTATGTTGTTTCTAAAGAATAATAAAAATTATCTGAAGAGAGTAAATTATAAAATTAAGCTGACAATAATTGAATTGATATGTTTGAATTCAGCCTGAAGTGTCAACCTGTTTTCTTAAGTAAAAAATAAAATAAAATGAAAAAACTCAGGCAACAAAAGCAAAAATAAACAAGTGTACTACTTCAAACTAAAAAGCTTCTGCACAGCAAAGAAAACATGCAACATATGAAAAAGCAAGCTACAGATTGGGAGTAAATATTTTGTAAACCATGTATCTGAAAAGTTAGCATCCAAACTTTATAAGGAAGTTACACATTCATTAGCAAAAAACCAAACTATCCAATTAAAAATGGGAAAAGGAAGAGATGTTTTTCCAAAGAGGACATACAAGTGGCCAATAAGTGTACATAAAAAGGTGTTTAATGTTACTAATTATCAGGGAAATGCAAATTAAAACTATGAGATATCACCCCACACCTGTTAAGGTGGTTGTTATCGAAAATAATAAAAAATAACCTGTTGGCAAGAACATTGAGAAAATGGAACCTACCCTTGTACACTGTTGGTTGTAATGTAAATAGGCATATTTCCATTATGGAAAACAGTACGGAACTACCAAACAATCCAACAATCCTCTTCTGGGTACATAAGCAAGGGAAATGAAACCAGTACCTCAAAGAGATATCTGTACTCCCAGGTTCATTGCAGCATTATTCACAATAGCCAAGATATGGAAATAATCAAAGTGTCTGTGGAAAGATGGATGCATAAAGAAATTGTGGTTTGTATATGAATAATATTCAGCCTTAAAAAAAAAAGAAGGTAATCCAGCCATTTGCTACAACATGGATGAACCTTTCACATTATGCTAAGTGAAATAAGCCAGAGACAGAAAGGAAAACACTACATGACCTTTCTTATATATGGAATCTGAGCAGTAAGATACAAAAATTACAGAGTAGAACAGTGGTTACTAGGGGCCCTAAGGTGGGATAAATGTGGAGATGTTGGTCAAAGGGAACTATGCTGTGGTTCTGTAAGATGAATGAATCTAGAGATCTATTATACAGCATGATGACTGTAGTTAGTAATACTCTAGATTTCTGGAGTCCTCATCACACACACACAAAATGATAACCTTGTGAGAAGATATGTTAATTAGATCATCACAGTAATCATTTCACTGTGAATACATACATCAAATCATGTTGCACACCCTGAATATACACAATTTTATTATTGTTTTTTAAAAATTATAAATTCTCATATACAGTCATGATTTGTAAAATACATCTATATCATTTACTATGAGTAAATGAGGATTATGAGAGAAATCGTATCTCCCATAAAAATCATGGCTCTGTCTTCCTTGAACTGCATGAAATTTCTGGCTAATAGGTAACAGTAGCCTTCTTTGGGCATTTACAATGCACAACAAATACATTACCACCTAATATCCCTCAAAGACATATAGTATGATCTAGCTTTTCTGTTTATTAAAAAGCACTTCGGAATTTGGATAGTAGATTCATAATGGGTTTTAAGAGGATGTAAAGAGTAATTCTTTAATATTTTGTGGTATGCTTCATTAGGAACTACTGTTTACTCAATCCATATATCACTTGCTCTCACTACAGAGACAAAATTTATAATATCCAGTCTGATTCTTTCAAGTTTTTCTTGCAGATCACAGAAGTTGGATGACTTCATTTCCGTGTCATTTATCTTTATAGTGGATGACATTATGCCTTCATTACTGTCACACCTCCTATATGACTCCTATAGGACAGAAAAATAGCCCCTAACCTATTTTTACTAACTTATAACATTGCCACATTTCTATAAATATCTGAATTCTGCTATCACTTTAAAATTTTAAACGTCATTTTTCTTTAAGTTTCTATAAATCATCATAAATTAAAATGCAAACTACTAGACTAATATGGACTCAGGCTTAGCATCTTCACATTTTTATAAACATCTACATTAACTTAGACATTTAAAAAATAGTATTTTTCTTTAAGAAATTTAACATCATAAAAAACTTGATACTGAAAATGATGCATATACTCAAAAGTAACATACTAATTTGATTGATGCAAATTTCAGCCAGAGGAAAAATGGTTCAGTTAAATGCACATTACTACTAATAATACAATTTTAGTGGAAAGCTCAGCATTTATGATTTTGCAAATCGAAGGCATAGCTGTAAAAAGAAGCTAGTGAAAATCGTTTTTTAATTTTTCCTACCGATGACGTACGCAAATAAAATGTGTATTATCTTGGTTTCTCAATTGTAAATTGTGTCAACAGCATATAGTTTTCAGGAAATAAAACCTCAAGGGAAAAATAAACATTGTATATATATTTAAATACAGCTTGGAAATACAATGTGATTCTCAGTATAAAAAGGCCAAGTATACTTCATTACCACTATTTAAGGTCATTTTTAAGGGTTTAACAGCTTTTCAGTGTGTACAGATCCAAGTCCTGTGGATCATAAAGCATTTTATGATCTTCTCTCAAATTACAGAGATATCATTTCAAATTAGTGAAGTTCATTTAACACATCCTCACTTTTCTCACATATTCACTAACATTATCACATAATGACATTAACATCTTTGACACTGGGGTGCATTTTTACAATAATGATATATTAATCACTTTGTCAGAACTTAACTGGCAATTTTTACACCCTTGCATTAGTTTCCTTTGAGTGCTGTAACTAATTGTCACAAACCTACAACAGTACAAATTTTCTTTTTTATAGTTCTGGGGGCCTGAAGTCTACAATAAGACGTTGGCAAGGCTGTGCTCCTCTGAAGACTTTCTTACCTTTTCAGGTTCTAGAGATTCCTTGAATTCCTTGGCTGAGATGCCTTCCTTTTATCAGCCCAACCTCTTGCTTTAATCATCCTATCTTTTTCTTTCTTTCAATTTCTTGCCTCTCCTTTGCAGTACCCTTGTGATTACTTTTGGGGCCCACCTGATAAACCAATATAATCTCACCATATCAAGATCCTTATTTTAACCACATCTGCAAATCCTTGCTTACCATATAAGGCAACATTCACAGGCTCCAGGAATTAAGGCCCAGATACCTTTGAGGGGAAAGCATTTTTCAGTTTACTACACTACCCTTAATGGCACATACAATAAAGTCTCTTAGTCAATGCCTCTTATGATCAATGAAATACAATAAAACTCATCTCCTTCCTTGCTTTGTTTTCCCTTGAGAACTATTTGATTTCAATTCCCTGGGCTTCTCGCCTCTGGTCTTCATCTCTTTGTAGAATGCCCTCCCTACCCCTCTATCTAGCCTTGATAATGTATGTCACTATTTTAGGACTCACTTTATTTTTTTAAAAAATTTATTGGAGGGCTTCCCTGGTGGCGCAGTGGTTGAGAGTCCGCCTGCTGATGCAGGGGACCCGGGTTCGTGCCCCGGTGCGGGAAGATCCACCTTTAGGTGTATCCAATATTACCTCTTCAGGAAGCTTTCCAGTGTCACTTACAATGCCTTAGTTACCCTTATACGTGATTGGATTAGTTTTCTATGCTATATAACACGTTATCAGAAACTTAGCAGTTTAAAACAACTCACATTTATCATCTCACAATTTCTGCAGGTCAGAAGTCTGGGTGTGACTTAGCTGAGTTTCTGTTCCTGCTCCCACAAGGCTGAGGTCAAATGTTTGCCTGGGTTGTGAGCTGATCTGAGGCCCAGGTTCCTCTCCAAGCTCACTGGCTGTTGGTAGAACTTAGTTTCTTGTGGTTTTGAGGCCAGCTCTCTGGCCTCACTTTCTTACTGGCTGTTTACCTGAAGGTTCTCAGCTCCTAGGAACCACAGGCTCTTCCCTGCCATGTGGCGCTCTCCAAAACACAGTCTTCATTCTGCTCCTTCCAGGCAAGCAGGAGAATGAATGAACTTCTTTTCAAGTCTTAAAGTCTTTTAAAGTCTTACCTGATTTGGTAAGACTTACCCAAGATAATCTCTCTCTTGATTAACTCCAACTTGTCTTGATCAGTTGACAGTAATTATATCCGCAAACCCCTTCCACAATATAATGTAATATAATCATCGGGGTGATGTTCCATCACATTGGCAAATCTCACCCAACTCAAAGGGAGAGGATTCTACAACCCAGGTACGCTGGGGGTGAGGATCTTGGGGGCTCTGTTAGGATCCTGCCAGCACAGAATCACAGTCACCACTGTGACTCCTTAGCATGAGAAACTGACCATATGTACCCATCATGACACTGCATTGATTTAAACCACTCATTGTTTATAACGCCAATATCTACCACACTTCTTGCCACGTGGTAGGGACTCATTTAATATTTGTATAAGAAATCAATATACAAGTCAGCACGGCATTGAGGGTGCAGTGAACTCATGCTTATTCTGTAAAAGAGATTCTTGTATGAGTGTTTTCTCGCATATGAATATATTATTCTTCAGCAATTGAATGGATTATATGCATGAAATTATTTATGAAAGAGACAAGCTAAATTAACTTCCTACTAGCAAAGCAAAACACCTTTTCTCACAATTAAATATTTAGAAGTAGGTAATTAGAACAAAAGCGTGTGCATGAGAGCTTAAGGATAATTCATTTTTTCATGTGTTTCTGACATGTTTGTTCAATGTCATTTCTCTTATTTTACAAATAAATATACTTTCATTATTATAAAATAGTATCCAGAAATGTATCATTTGCAGTACACTTCAATATCATCATAATGGTTTAAAGACAAAGAACAGGCTTTTTTCCTATTTGAATTCTCTATACTACCTACCATAGCTCTTGCAAAAAATATCCACTTAATGTATCTTTTTGTTGAAGGAAATCTTTATTTCTATGCTATTTGGAAGTAGTGTTGTATTTTTAGTTCTTTTTACCATCCTTGGAAACTTGAAATCCTTCTATTCAACTTGGTCCAGTTTCTATTGCTCTTACTTTTTGGACATTAACTATCATTTGGGGTTTTTCACTGTATATAGATCATTGCCTTCGGTAGTTTCTAGGGCCCTTTGGGACTACCATAGTTTTTTCCAATTGTCACTGTACTTTTAAACTTTGAAAACTTTATCCTGTATCTTAATTCTCTGTATTATACCGTGATCCCTATAGTTGTGAAATTACTGATAAAAGCTGTGCAGTTAAAGGACATAATGATTACTGGACATTCTCTTCTCTGAGGTATTCAGCCAGACATTTTTAGAACCTATATGTATACTTATATGCTACAATTTGGAGAATAAATGTTATTAATTAAATACTTTCCAAAAAGTTAATATCCACATATATTAACTATACTTGGAAAACTGACACCCAAATAATGATTTTGCTTTATGAACAATTTGATGATGTTTACGCCTCACTTTTTATTTCATCTGGATCCCCTTGGGTCAAGTCGTCTTATTTCTTATCTCCAAATACTTGTGTGCATTTCATCCAATGACAATCACTTTATCTTTCTATATTATCTGAGTAAAACTTAAAATTTAGTTTCAGGACTGATGTGTTGGTCTTAAGATTGAAGGCTTATTACAGTGACATTTTTTCATTATTTATTTGTTTTGAGAGTAGCAAGAAATCTATCAAGCAAAGCTTATAATGATTGTAACCTCCAGGGTACCAGAAAGAAAACATAAGGAAGCATCAAATCATTAATAATGTACTTTCTTAATTGCAATGCCTTCAGAGAACATTATTGAACAAGAGGTGAGAAGTATGAAGAAACAAAATAGTATTTTAAAAATGCTGTCATTTAACATTGCTGCCTGCTGGTACTTTGTTAGATGAAGCATAGTAATCATAAATAACATTTCTTTCTTAAATTGTAATGTAGAGAAAGAGAGAGGATCACAATGATAATATGGAAGATAATTATGAGTCATTGCCTAGAGACTAAATTGGATGCATTTATGCAGAAATATGCCAGAGGGAACTTGTTCATTGGATATGCAGTGACACTGATTCTTTCCTTTGAGTTTCTCATTGTGAATTTGGACCTTGTGAAACTAGTAATCTTTGTGAGAATGGATCTGTGTGTAGAGAGAAAATGGATCTGGAAGCATTTCCCCTTGGGTACCAGTGTCAGTGTGGGAGGGCTTTGCACGTCCCCAGGGTGAGATCACTGTCAGTCCTGCTTACATGGACCTGGTTATGACCTTGAACTCACTCAGCCACAGCAATGCTTATAGAGCAGTCAACTAAGACTCTGATGGAGGAATGGAATAGTTCAGGATGCAACCATGCTATCTAGTGAAGGTTATCGGCCTTCAATATCAAAATGAGTGCCAATTATTTTCACAAAACACCTCAATTCTGACTAATTTATATTTATGTGGGTCATATGGTAACAAATGAGAAAATTTAATGAGATGTGACCTCTATGTTCTGGTGTGAGAATTAACCATTTTTCTTTGTTTTTTAAAAAATTAATTTATATTTATGTGGGTCATAATGGTAACAAATGAGAAAATTTAATGAGATGTGACCTCTATGTTCTGGTGTGAGAATTAACCATTTTTCTTTGTTTTTTAATGTTAGATTTTTTTGAAGTATTTATGTGTAGGTATGGGAAAGCAATATTTACAATGATTTAAAATTATTTTAGCCCAGCTATTACACAAACACACATACTTTTTCCAACTGAAATATGTATTCCTGAAGGAATATAAATTTACAAAGGAAAAAGAGTTAGGAAGAAAAGAAGAAAAAATGGAAGGAAAGGGAAAAAAGGAAGAAAGAAATATTGAATGTTGGAACATGGATTTTTCTGTGGAATAGCATGCCAATAATGGATAATTTTATTAGGACACAGGAAAATAAAGGCATAAAATAGCCCTGTGAAGTGGATATGGCTAAGAGCCATGAGAGAGGCAAAAAAAATGAAAAAGAAAGAGACAGTGAGCTAGAAGGAGTTGGGAAAAAATGTCCATCTTATTTTGCCTTATTTAACCTCTTTTAAAATATATTTTTGCAATTTTTACATGTTCCCTTACTAAATGAATAAATGGTTAAAATAAAATAATGTATGACAAAGCACATTTTCATAGAAAGGTATTTTGTTTTTAAATGGTATCATTTAAATGAAAGTGTGAGTTTTAAACCAAATATCTGCAAATGCATGTCCTTAAGAAGTGTAATAATTGTTTTAATTGGGTGAAGAAGCCCAGGTTTAAAATAACAGGTAGAGGTGGGGCCCTAGCAAACTGTAATATCTACATAGATATTAATATAGAATTAATTGTTCTAACACTGTGTCTTCTAAGCAAAATATATTTTGGGGTTGTGGGCCACCTCTTTGCTACTTCTGATTTAAACCAACATTACTGTCTTTTTTTTTTTTTAGATTTTGGTACTTAAAAGATTGTGTTTTAAAATGTGTGAAATTCTCAGATTACCTTGAAATAATTCACTATTATCTTATTTCTGAGTTCAAACCCAAAGGCTTTTGGGGGTGTTGGGAATGGTTCTTAAATTTCTGGGGCTCACTAGAAATAAGGAAGGCATGGTTGTATGCCTGAGAAAGAGGTCAACAAATTTTTTAGATCTAGATAGCCCTAGTATCAGGGTAATATATGGTTATATATGGCCACTTCTTATATGTTCTGAGTGACATAAATATATATATAATTTTATAAGTCTCTGTAAATATTTTAATTCTTAATTTCTTATACTATAAGAAAATACAATTGCCAAATATGCTACATATAATGCAATACTACCTATTAAATTTTTGGAGATCATACATTATATACTATGGAAATGTGAATTTTGGTTACCTGATATATTGATGTATTTTATAATAGCATTATCCATAATATATTTTGGACAACGTCCAAGGAGATTTAACTACTAGAGAACTAAAACATTTATTAAAAATTATATCACACATGTAAGCTGATATCAGCATAAAACTATGACACTGTATTCTTGACACTTTTTCAAAAATAAAATAGCATGGGAAGCCAAAATTTTGAATTCACATTATTAGTAGTAGTTTTACATGACTATATATGAGAAACAATTATTAATATGTATATGTCAATTTATAAATCTCAAACATTATGTGGTTATTCATCACATTGGCAGTACATTATTAAAATATTCACCTCTGTATTTTAACCACAAAGTTTTATGTTACCAGAAACTTTGACTCAGTACAACTAAAGTATGATGTTTCATGTTTAAATATAGAATGAATAATACATACAGATTAATAGAAGTCTTATCTGATGAAAATTTCAATTCAAAATAGTAGTATGGAATATTTATAAACAAAGACTGATACAAATACAGTGACTGTACTTTCTGGTAAAAATAATAACAACAAAACAAGACAATATGCTTAAAAAGTATTTTCTGATAAAATGATGATTAATCACATAGCCCATAGTTAACAAATTAGATGTGAGAAAAACAATTTGTTTATTTGTTTTAAACTTTAAATAAATTATGCTTGTTTATTTTCCCTACAGTATCCAATTTAATTCTCTAGGTTCTCATTGGGCCCATAGCTCATTTCTTAGATTCCTAACCCAGAATAGTTAACATTCAGAAAGTAAACTCTGTCTTTCAGACCCTTTGTTAATTTCAATTTATCTTTTCCTGTAAGTTTTCTTATAAAAGAGTTTACCATTTATCTACATGGAGAACATCTGCATCTATGCTGACATTAATTTGACTCCAGCTGTTTGTTACTTGCCAATTTGCATCAGTATCCGACATGACTTATAATCATGAACATTTTAAAAAATATCATTATGACTCATGGTACTCCACAATGTCTTAATTACATATTGTATTGCATTTGGGTTTAATTTGTTAACATACCTAATGCCCTATATACAATATAAAGATGCACCAACAGATACCATTTTATTTCATTAATTTATTTATAGCTATATCTGTATATTTATTAATCATTTATTTTCAATGAGATGCTAAAAACTAGGTTTCTTGATTTAAAAAAGTAAAGTAAAACAAAAGTAAAATCTTGTCTAAAGAGCTGTCAACTCTGTGTCTCCCTTGACTCTGGTTGGTGTCCATGGGCTGTCTTGCTTTCCTTCAAGGCCACAGTTACATTTGTTGTGCAGAATCCTGGCTGCAGAAATCTAGAAGCCACACAGTGCATTGACAAAGCTGTTTCCACCCAGGACCTACTCGTTTAATGAGAGTAGGATCAGGAAGAGGCATGCGGCACAGAGTCAGTGCGACTGCTTGGTGGGTCTCAGGAATGGTGGGGACCCAGGCACCAATCCCGCCTGCTGCAACCATGATCAAGCTGCCATCATGTCCTTGAGATGCTTCAGAGACTGTTCTTTTTCCATCATTAATGGTAAAATAGAGGACAGATTCTGATCAGTACTTTTAAAAGATTATGGTGAAATGTGAAAGCTCTTTTTAACTAAGGTTTAGTAGTTCTATTTCAACTTTCAGATCACTTTGCACTTTAAGGTACCTTGTCACACAAAGAACTTTATAAACCAGTTAACTTCCTGTTTATAAACCTAAAACAATCTGGTAAAAGGTAATGATACAAAAGTGACCCATTTACCATAGACATTGTTTACTGACAAAACAAAAGAGATAGAGAAAGAGAAAACGGGATATTTTCATTGTTGCTTTGCAAATTGTTACCATATATTCATTGTGATTGTTCTTATTTCAAATAATTCAAGTTTTTAAGTTAACAGAACTGAGCAAGATAATTATTTAGAAACTTGTAGAAAATTGTGTAATAGAGTACAAAATATAAAAATTCACACTTTCTTTGGTTAAAAGTGAAATGCATTCAGATGAATACAACATTCTTTAGGGTAATTAACATTACACCATGATTAAAGGAATGTTAAGAGTTTTCTTTCTGTTACTTTCAGTGGTTGATGGCTTCTCCTGTTTATACAGTCTCTGCTCTGCTGGTCTGAGGTGTAAACAGGACTTTGATGACTGCATCCTAAATGCCCATGAGAACAATTCTACCTGCAAAGATCTGTGTCTGGTTAGTATCCATGAATATTATTAATATATCTGAATGTGGGCTAGCATAAATTAACCCTTACAGGTATAGTTGACATTTGCCTTTGTTGCATGTTGGTATGTGTATATATACATGTGCATACTTATAAAGATTAGAAAACAGAAACTCAAGCAATATTTTCTTAACCTAGTAGTAAAAGGATATTCTATTTACCACCATATATAGGTTAATGTAAATATTATAAAATGAGTAGTTTACTCTTTGGATTCTATACTTTTGGTGACATTGAGTTTGTGTAAAATTTCAGAAGTTATTCTAAAAATGCGTTAATCTTATAGGAACCACTTTCATCTAACTCAAGGTATTGTATACACATATGTTATATATTTCATCATCATTTATAATCTTGCATTCTATTTTGATTTCCATCGCTTGCCGTATCCCCATCATTTCCTTCATTCATCTGCATTGGTGCTGTCCCTTCGGTACATATCCATTTGTCATCGCCTTTGTCACAAGCATGTGCCATTCTGCATTAGACTGTGACACAGTTGGCAAATCAATGGGATCCCCTCTGGCCCTCTGGCTCCTCATTTTTCAGGAGGCCTGACATAAAAAAAAATGTCTACTCAAGGTGGATTTATGGACCAGCTTTAGAAAATATATGACAGGCAACACAAGTTAATGCTGTGACACCAGTGCAGGCTCAGAGCTGAGGCTGTAGCATCAGATCTGGCTTTCACAAAAGGACTACACTAGTTGAAGTTAGGAAAAAACGCTTTGAAAAACAGATCTGTTTTCATCCATATTTCAACTATCAGTGTACTGACATTGTTTTAACAATAAAAAGATAATTTGTGGCAACTTGTTTCTTTGTACAAGGAAGGCAGACACCTAAATGAAGAATTATAACTAAGGTCTGGATAGCCGTGACCAGATGCATGGATGGCGCAGGGGTTGTCTAGCCACTGTTAGGCTTGTGTGTGGTCCAGTTGCTTTGTTTTTGTTCATTCCAGATTCTTCGTCTAAGTCTGTCAATCCCATCCCACTTTGGGGGGTTCCTGTAGGCCTGAGTGTGTCACCCTATGCTGGTCTCTGAGGTAAGAGTGGAATTCTTTCCAGGAAAAAGTTTCCTCACCTGCATATAGGATGTATGTAAAAGGTACATATCTCTTCTAGACCATCTTACATCTGTATTTTAGACATGTAATTGCATTTGCTCTTTTCAGGCCCCAAGGAAGGGACGAGGTGTTGTCTAGTGATGAGTGACCTTTAAAGCAGCAGAGCTGAGAGACAGGAGATCATTGTTGATCTCCTGACTGAACCCCCATGTGTCTGTCCAACCCTTGGATCTAATTATGTGAGATCACTTATGATACATTTTTAAGTGTAGCTTGAATCAAAGTTCCTTTGATTTGCAGGTAAATCATCTAATTTCCATAATGTGATTAAACTTTATTTTAGTCTATGATTTCAGCCATAACTTCAGCAATAATAGAAGTTTATTATAGTAGAAAGAGCTTCATACTCATAGTCATAAGATTCCATTTCTACACCTGACCTTGAGAGAAATTATCTGTGTGACACTAAGACAGACTTTTGACAAGTCAGGAACTGCAACTTTAGGAGCTGCATCATATCCAAGAACAGAACTTCTAAGTAGAGTATTCTCTCATTTATCCATTTTATAAGTTGCCCATAAGAAACTATTCAGACTAACTCTAGACAAGTATTAGTTTAAAATCTTGACTCATACTTCCAGAAATTGTTATAATATAATAAAGAAGAATAAGAATTTAAAAAAAAAATTGGAACTCAGAAACAGAGAATAAAATGGTAGTTATCAGAAATTGGGGGTTGGGGGAAATTACAAGATGCTAGTCAAAGGGTATAAGTCTTCAGTTATAAACTGAATAAGTTCTAGGGATCTAATGTGACTATAATCTAATAATGACTATAACTAATAATACTATGTGTATACTTAAAATTTGCTAAGAGAGTAAATCTTAAGCATTCTCATTAAACACCAAAAAGGTAGTTATGTGAGGTGATCAATGTGTTAATTAACTTTATTGTGTTAATAATTTCACAATGTATACATATATCAAGCCATCACATTATACACTTCATTTGTCAATTATACTTCAATAAAGACCAGGGGCAGGGAAGAATAAAAAACAAGCAAACACACAGAAAGCAGCAGGGTTGAAAAGGAAATAAAATTCTCAAACTACATAAAGTTTGCTATCGTATTTTATTAATTGATTTAAATGTATTAGAACATACAAGGAGATCATTGAAATTACCTAATTCCTAACTATAATTTATATATCAATTATAAGAAGAAAAATACCATAGGATTGCTGATATCTTTCCAAGAGAAGATGTTACGGAGACAACAGATCGTTTAAAAAATGAAAGAATGTTCAAAGCATTTGATAGCTTTTAGATATTGTGTCTGGGCCCCAAGGTTACCCTCAGATTTGACAGGTGACTAGAAAGGCTCAGAAAAACTGATTTATTCCTGGTAAGAGATTATTACAGTAAAAACTTATAGATTAAAAATAGCAGAAGGAAAAGCAAAGTGGCAAAGTCCAGGAGAAACCAGGCATAAGCTTTCAGGTATCATCTCCCAGTAGAGCTTGGTGGACAACACTTAATTCTCTGAGAAATGATGTGTGACAAGATGAATGAAGTGTCACCAACCAGGGAAGCTCACTCAAGCCTTGGTGTACAGGGTTTTAATTCAGGTTAGTCACAAGGCATGGACTTTAGCTAACCATGCTCCACCTCCTGCAGTGTTCAAATTGATACAGCTTGGACCAAAGCCCCAGGTTTAAAACAAAGCTTTCGTCATAAATCACATCATTAGCAAAACTATTGGGCCTAGCCCAAGGTGTCAGGTATCTAACACACTGTTACCAGGCAGGATATTCCAAGGCTCAGAGGTTATCTTCCAGAAGCCAGTAAAGGACATGCCCTTCATTTAGAATATATAGTGTTTGAGCACCCAAGCCTGCTAAGTTAATTATTGCACCAATATTATGCTAAATATAGCATTTTGTGTAGGAATAAAGAGTACATAATATTATAATAATAAATTGAAACAAAAAATCATTGCAAAGACACTAAGTCAGGCAAAAAGAGCTAAAAATTCATAATTCTGAAATGAAACCTGGCTAAAGCAAACAACAGAAGTAATCAAAATAAAGCAAGATCAAAATTGAGTTTCATATTTTCTTTCTTTCACTGACTCGTCAGTAAAGACAATTGTGAAATGCTCTTTGAAGGCTTTAAAGTGGAAGAGAAATAGAGTACAAAGTTTCTACAAATGTTTAATAATTGTAATAAACAGAAGGATGGCTTTATTCAGTCTAAGGCACTCATGCCTGACTATAAGAGTCAGCAGCCTACTTGTGGTGTGGCTGGAACTCCCCAAAGCAACCCAGGCAATGCCATTGACATGAGGCGTGTTTCTTCTTTGAACTTGATACGGCTGTAGCTTCAAATAAACATTTTCAAAACTGCAGCATTTCCTTATGATTATATGTAACATCATGAATGTGATTTTAGATAAAAAGCAGAAAATCAGAAGACTTTGAAACCAAGATGAGAAGTATTTTGTAACAACAAGACCATTTTCTTCTTTCCCTTTCTTTAAGGTTCAGTAAACCTACAAAAAACAGTTGGAGGAAAACAAGAAAATTTTGAATACATAGCACATAATAAGATACAAATGTTAAATTTGGGTAGAGTTAAATTTATTCCCTCATGTAACTTTCTTAGATATGTATTTGAGAATGACTATTTCCTTATGCTTATTTAAATATGTATAATCAAATTATTCTAGCATTTTCCCTCTCATTTTACTTTCATTTTCCTCTGTATCTTATATGAATAATGAATACTTAATTTTGATTACAGCAGGAGAAACAAAAATAGTGCAGTAGAACCAATATGTGGAAAGCACAAAGATTTTGTCCATATACAACTATTTTAAAACTTATGCATATTATATATACTGGCACATTACAGATATAAATTTTCTCCCAAACAGTCAGGTGAAAAAAACAAACTGAATTTATGTGTTTTCTAGTGAAAAATAAAATTGTCTCTACCTTCCCCACCATATGATTGCAAAACCCATGTCGGACATTTGAGAGTTGCCCATGTCCTCCCTTTTATTTTACAGAGTCGAAGCTGGGGGTGGCAGAGCCAGCAGGGCAATAGCCCTGCTTTGCAGTTCATCTTGGCTGCCACTGAAATGCCCATTGTGTCATCCCTATGCCCTTTTCAAAAACAGGTTAATCTGCCAAATGACTCTAATCCTTTCCTACCTAATCTGGCTCCTGGTACTATCTCTGCACCCCTCAAGTGCAGGATGCTTAGCTAATTAGTGACCAGGTCCCAGTTGCCCCTTCAGCAAATCTGTTGGAACCACTAAAATGTTCTGCTCTCTCTCAAGCATTGCAAACCCTCCATCAGAGTGGAATCGGTCCAACTGCTCTATGTCCAGACACAAAACCTTCATTTTTTGCTACCCTCCCTCTCCATGAAGATTTGCTTTAATCTCATTTGATGGAAATTAACACCAAGACTCTGACTCAGTGTCAGCGCTTGGAACTCCAGAATCGTCAGAACACAAAGAACTGCCTAAATACTCCTTGATGGAGCAAAGAAAAATTCCAATTTTGTAGCCAAAGAAGGTAGTTACACATTTCATTATCAAAAATTGCTCTGTTATATAGGAGTATGACAAAATTTGTCAAGTGTCAAATATCTTAGCTCTCACGTGCCATCTTTACTATGACTATGTTGTATATTAATATTGCTTTTAAGTCATAGTTCCTATAAAATATCACCTAAACTATTAAACTTCCAAATAATGAGTTTTTTTCTTGTTCATTTTTAAACTTTATTAGGTTAAATATCTTGCAAATTTTTGGTAATTTAAAGAGTAAGGAGGAGGTTTGGAGATTGTCTGGCTTTGACATGGATTTGTTCTATGATTTACCACAAGCCACTAAACTTATTAGATCCATAAAATTAAGAAGTGTTAGAACATTCCTCAAATTCACTATATATGGAAACAAATTTAAAGGCAATATAGTTCTCCATTTTATTTAAGTATCAGAATATATATAAGCAAGTATCTATTACTGGACTTTTTAGTTGGGTTATCAGTTTCTTCAATCAAATGAAAGAATTGGACTCAATTGTTCTTAACCAGGGAACAATTGCTTGAAATTCTGATTCAGCTGCTGAATCCAGACACCTGGATAATTTGTGATTCCTTGT
Source organism: Neophocaena asiaeorientalis asiaeorientalis (assembly GCF_003031525.2). Taxonomy (NCBI): domain Eukaryota; kingdom Metazoa; phylum Chordata; class Mammalia; order Artiodactyla; family Phocoenidae; genus Neophocaena; species Neophocaena asiaeorientalis. The sequence continues at coordinate 3,178,966 of NW_020172187.1, forward strand.
GATTTTGAGAATCACAAGGAATCACAAATTATCGAGAATCACTAGACTAGGTATCCAGATGGCACTTTCTAGCTCTAAACTTTTCTGGTATTTGGGGTGGAGTACAGAGGTTACTATTTCATGTGTACTGATAACTCACAATTTAGCACCTTATATGAGCAATAAAGGACAGTCTGAAAAAAAACGAGAGATTTATCCCCTGTGTTTTTAGCAGCATATTTCATTGCATCTTACATTTAACGTATGATTTCTCCTTTGGATTATTCCATCTGTTTCAGTGCTTTTGTTTTTTGGGGTGTTTTGTTTGTTTGTTTTGTTTTCAATTATACATCACTTTTATTAGTTCCAACCCCAAGTTTTCCTTAAAACAGTAATATTTCACTTTAACTGTTTTCACATCCATTAAAGCCACCCCACCTTACTGCAAAATTACCCCTATGCAATTAAGTACTGGATCCGTGCACTTTGATTTTGTTAACAAGTGAATAGAGAAGATTATCTCATCTCATTGAGAAAACATTTTCCTCAGACACCTTATTCTATCTTGGTTTTCTTTAAAAGAGGTCTAGCAAAGGGCTATTTCAAAGGTTGATTCTCCTTTCACGATGTGTGCTCGACATTACCAAACATCCTTCAGGCTGACGTCTTTCACTCCATAGATTTACTGACTAACCCTAAGACTTCCTTTACAATGTCTTCTTGATTGGTGCCATTAACATTGATGTAGTGGTGGTTGGCATCTGCGAAATGGTGGGAAATTGACTTCTGGAATCCTTGACTTTTGTTCCGAACCAGATTCATGGACAAGCAAAGGATGAAAGAAAATGGTGTCTCTCTTCTCCTTCATGATGTGCACCCGGGTGTTATTTCTGTCATAGTCTTGGACCCCATGAAATATGATGTTAAACCCTCCCTCTCAGTGGGAATAATCGTGTGGTTTCAAGGGGCCTTTGTGTGTCCCTGGGAGCACAACCAGGCAGCCATTGTTCCGGTCGATGTTCTCCATGGCCTTCCAGGCACAAAAGATGCTATTCCTGGGCCTTAGGGGAAATAATGCAGATCCTTGTGCAAAAGGTGACGGACGGGATGTCTTCTGCCTGAGTCTGGAGGTTTGTTTATCAGCATTGCATGCATGGCCATAACATTGGGTCCAGTGAAGCACTCCACATTTTTCAGAATTTCAGGGAGGGTGCAATACCTGAAGAGTTCCTTATCTTCTTGGAGATCTTGGACCTTGGTAGTCACTTTCTCACTTGGCATATATTGTGATTTTGCAATGGTCTCATCTTTCATCACCATCAATCCCAGTAGTTTCACCTTTTTGCAGATTCTGTCAAACTCATCCCTCAAGTGTTGAATATCAGCATCAGTCACCAAATTTTTAATGACAAGAAACCCATTTTCTTCATAAATTTCTCTGTTCTAGGCTTAGAACTTTATTTTCACGAGTATATTGGAATTGTTGACTATGGAAACTGGCAGGAAAAACAGCCCCTGAAGTGGCGTGAGCTATGATGGCCTTGGCTTGGCGGTGCCGAGGTATCACAACAAGATATGCAGACAGGGGTGGGGTGGTCCTTGTCCGTGGCCTTCGGGGGAACATCGGTGGCTGGGCCTTGGCCCCACTTAACTCTGAGAGCGGCCCCACCTCCCCGAGGCTGGAGAGGCTTCAGTGCTTTTGTTTTTAAGACAAAGGGAATAAATCTAACTTTTTAATACCAGTTCTTTCATGAAGCACATAATAATATATTGTTTTTCCCTCACTTGCAATAACTTAGTGAAGTGTCAATCTCTTTATGTATTGACATTTGCTAATCAGAAAATTTGTGAATGAAATTATAACTTTTCATAAAGGTTGGATATAATGCTTCAAATCATTTTAAGAGCATTAAAAAATAAGCAATGGCTAATTGATTTTAATGTTATCCCAAAATTCAATTAAGTCTTTTGATTAAATTGATTAGTTACAAGGCCTTCAGTAATGAATATATAACAAAAAAGTTTAATCTAAATCGTGATGCATCCGCTAACAACCAAACTCATGGTTAAAAATGGCACTGTAGTGATTAGGTGACACAAAATGAAGTCTTTCGGGTATGTCCATTCCAAACAGCCTACTTTTGTTTATGTAGAATAAGATTTGCCTAAAAAAATTTGTTACCCAGATCTTTACTTTTCATTACACAGATTTTAGTCTAAGAATTTATTGAGAACAATTTAACATTACATTTAGGAAAGTGGTTCAATGTGATGGGTGTCAGTTTTCTTTCCTTTCTACAATATGGTAGATTATAGAATTGTTTTCCTTGTATAATCCAAGAGGAATATAGAATTTTAGTTCATTCATCTGATGATTGTATAATTCTTTCAATGTATTCCCCTCAATTGTCAATTTTGATCAGCTAATATGTCTGTCTGAAGCACCCCATTTCTTCATCTCTAATCGGTTGTTTTCAGTCTGTCATGGTAGTGAAACACATAACCAAATTTGTTAGGATTATATGCAAAGTAAAAACAAATGGATCCTAGAAAAGATTTGTTGATCCACCTGAGTAAAGAAATACATGAGCTTTAATACTTTGGACTTATGATATCTACTTTGGAAGCTCAGACATATTTTCCCTTCTTTCTTATTCCAAGATTCATTACAGAGAAGTGAATTTTACAGATGGATGAGTTTTGAGGTTTAGAAATCTGTGGAGCAGTGTGAATTTCATAACTGTTGTCTAACAATGTAACTAATCAGAGAGAAATTTCCCGTTTTCAGAGTCTCCAGTAAAAGTGGACAGTTCACAGTTCCTAGAAATAGTCCAGTTTAAAAAATGATTTAGAATTGGTTGAATACAATTTCCATTGCCAACATTAGCCAAAACGCATCAATAAATAGGTTTATTTTCAAAGCATTATCAGACAGGTTAAGCTTCAAAGTATTTCAATACCAGCATTGTACTTTTATATTATTGTTTGTTGTATTTACATCACTATAACTAGGACTCAATTCTGGGCTTCACAATTTATTTCTGAGAATTTAGTGAATAGTTACACAGTAATTTATTTTTTTCCCTAAAAAATATTCTTTCTACCATTTACATGGATGCCATTTTTAAGTGGTTGAGTCTATATAAAACTGTTTTTTAGAAAGCTTTCATTTTGTGTTCAGATACTGTTTTTAAGATAATAAGAGAAAAAACACACATCTTTCTTCAGAAGAACAGGTTGACTTAACAGTATATTATTAACTGACAAGAGCAGTGACCAAAGAACTGCAAATCCTTCATCTCCATCAATGAAGAGCTCCATTGTGTTCTAACTCTGTGTCATCCCAATCCCCCATTTGTCTGTGAGGAGTTTATCAATTGTGAAGAGTGTAGGAAATTTTGAATAAGAGAGTGGATATGTATATGTGGAAACAAGCATGTGCGCAAATGTGCATACACATGTCAGGGCATACACACAAAAGAGATTATGTCTTTGTTCTTTAGCCATTTGCCAACCATCCTGATTTAAACAGATAGCAAGAGGTTTCCAGCATCAAGTTGTAGAGCCCAGGTTAATTACTTCATATATGAACTTGTCTTGGTTATAATACATACAGATTAATTAGAGCTAGCAGATAAATAGCTTCTTTATGTAAACTGATGAAAAGATTTTGTTAAGAATAACAGAGAGAGGTCTTTGCATTTTCTCGATTATAATGGGTCAGGTTGTGCAGCATGCCTTTCACAACCAAAGGTTGCTTGCACATAGGGGACAGGCCTTTGAGGCCCACAGCTTCCCTTCCTAGCTGTGCCACCTCAAACAAGTCACTTATCCTTTCTAAGCCTCACTCAGCTCATTATAATAATGCACATATTAATAGCAGTTACTTTGCAGGATTGTTATAAAGATTAAATAAGATACTGCATGTTAAATACTTAACACATTGCCTGCCACGTATAAAGCAATTAACAAATATAAACCATATTTTTTTGATTCTGCGGAGGAGTAGGAGGATTTAATTGTGGCTGCAGAAAAAGAGAGAGACAGGGAGGAAAGGAAGGAGGAAGGGAGAGAGAGAGAGGATGAGAGAGAGGGAGAGACAGAGAAAATAAAGGGTAGATGAATGAATTGAATAGGCAGGTCTTTATCTCTATCTCTTTAGCTTATTTTAGATTTCTCATAGACTAAGAATCCCATAGATTTCCACATCTGTGACTCTACTCCTGTTTTGTAAATAAGTTCATTTGTACCCTTTTATATGTGGAATTGTTTAGATTCCACATATAAGCAATATCATGTAAGAGGGGGGATGAATTAGGAGATTGGGATTGACATATACACACTACTATGTATAGAAAAGATAACTGACAAGGACCTACTGTATAGCAAAGGGAACTCTACTCACTACTCTGTAATGGCCTATATGGGAAGAGAATCTTAAAAAAAAACGAATGAATATATGTATAATTGATTTACTTTGCTGTACACCCGAAACTAACACAACATTGTAAATCAACTATACTCTGATACAAATTTTAAATAAATACATATAAAGCATATTACGTACACACACACAAAAGAATCTCAGAGTCTGTACTCATCCCAAGACTCTATGGATTTGGCAACTGCTGATAGCTTTTGTTCTACATGATCTCAGGCTGCTTGGGTTCTTGGGCAATCCTTTAAGACTTGATGTGAGATTGGTACATTTCTGATGAAATGCTCTGCATCTGATGGACACAAAACAGAACACGTCCACCTGTCTCTCTTCAGACATCTGTCTCTCTTCAGACATCAAGCCTTTAATCTGGCTAACTCCACCTAAATTTTAGTGCCACAGCCTTCCAGGTTAGTTCCCCTGATTTAGTTGCTGGCCTTCTCTGCCCTCTCAGAGAAAGAAGATCTCCTGTCATCTAAGTGCTACACTTAAAAGACTAAGATGAAAAATCCATCTTCTATACTTAAAACAAATCTGGAACAAAAACTCAAGAGAATCCCATGTGATTGACATAGATGTAAGTGTGAATAAGTATATGAACATATATACAGACATATAGGTCTAGAGTGTTATTACTGATCCTGTCACTCTTAAAATATATATATAATCAAGGCCTAATTGCATGTCAGAAAATGTAGATCCCACTATTTTCTGTGCTGTGGTGTGCCTTTCTAGGACTGCTTTTATAGTTTACCAGTATATCATAGAAGATGTATTTTACAAAGAAAAACACAAGTCTCTTGGAAATAAACCAGGTTTCTCATGGTCACACTGTGATGTAAAGCAGAGGTAGAATGGTCTGCAGATCCCGTGCCTCTCCCATATTTTCCTTCTCTCCTAGACCTTGCTGAGCCTCTGTAAATATCAGAGCCTGAGTTCAGTTGCCCACAGGACTCACAAAACTAAAAAGGATGAGAATCCTGAGATCAAATCATTATTTCAGAGACTCCATAACACACCACGATCACCTGTACCATTTCTGAAAATACCTGCTAATTGGGACTCACTTCCTGGGGATTCTAATTAAGTAAATAGGAATGAGGTGTTAGGCTTTGTGTTTTTAAAGTATATCACAGAAGATTCACATGCAGAGCCATAGTGCATAAACACAGGCTTCTGGTGGTCACTGGGCTGCCTGGCCCGAGCAGCACTCAGCATCCAGTCAGTGCTCACCTGGATGGAAGCCAGCACTCTGAGGACACAGACCCTTTCAGGGAATGGGCTGTTCGCAGGTAATGCAGCCAGAGACTAAAATTAAAGTGCCAGCTTCTTATCTGCAGATTAACTGGAACTGAAAAGAATGTAGAGCTAGAATAATAAAAAGTAAACTTAGGATTAAAATAGAGACTTAGGACACTAATCATTGCTTTCTCTCTCAAGAGAGAAACTTTCTATGGAAAAAGTAATTTCTTTAGCTGGTTTTGACAAGCAAGTCCAAAGGCCCTAGTCATCAAAGGAGTGGCTGTTAGATTACATTGGTTTGGAAAGAGTAGGCTGACCAGTTAAGAGATAAAATATTCAGAAAGGAAAATTCCAGAAAGTTCCAGAAAGCAAAACTTGAATTTGCCTCCCAACGGTAACCATTTACATAGCGTTTAGTATTTATAACTATTTACCTAGCATTTTCATTGTATTAGGTATTATAAGTAATCTACATAGGATTTAAAATATACAGGAGGATGTGTGTAGGCTATATGAAAATACTACACCCTCTTATATAAGAGACTTGAACAACCAAGGATTTTGATATCCTCAGGAGTCCTGGAACCAATCCCTGGAGGATACCAAGGGATGACTGTACACAGTTTCTACTAAATTATAATTTGATATTTGCAGGGTACTTGGAGTTTGAGAGTGTGAAGCCAACCTCTTGCTACCCAACTGAGATTTTCTTCCAAGATTTGAATGGGAGCTTCAGATACAAATCCTATGTGATGTAAATTGGACCTTTAATTTTATAAGCAGCCTGGAGCAGACTGAGAACTGCTGTTCATTTGTTCTTGCTAAAGCTTGACAGAGAACCAGAGCTGTAGAGGGAATATTGGTAAGAAAAGATACAGTCATTTTATCAGTAGTTGCAGTAAGAGAAACTTACAGCATCTGGGTACAAGTGCCCTGGACGTAAGAGAGGTAATGAAACACAGGAATGTCAGTTCCTAGGCTTACAAGCAGGTTACTAGAGAATAATTTACCTCTGAACCAGAAACATAGTATGGAAAACATTCACAATCTTATAAAAATTGACAGCTTTCCTCTTTGGTGGGATACTCAGCTGGCAAACTCATTTAATGGCTATAGTGACTGGAGTGAGATATAACCCTGTAATTGTCGTACAATGCATTTTAGAACTTGGTATGCTATTTTACATTTGGTAAGAGAGAGATGGGCTAAATCAGAATCAGCCAGGTCACGGAGCATGAAAAGCATTACTGGAATGGCATGGAAAATTAAGGAGGAGTCTAGCGATAGGCGCTGAGAGACAAGTGAGAGTTGGTGGTAGTATCATGAGGTGAGAGGAGTCTAAGCGGAAAAATTCAGAGGACCTTGCTGTCCCTCACTTCTTAAAGCAGGGATTTATTGCCTTGCCACAGATTGTTGAAGTCCAATTTTCATTCTTCAGATGACTGGGAGTATGTCAAGTGAATGACTTCAATCCAGAAATTACCCAAGGTGATAACATAAAAATGTATTTATACAAATTAAAGCTTGAATACTAGAGCTATTTATTGAAGATGCGTTCTTACTAAACAAGTTAAATTTAAATTTTGAAGTGTAAAATTTCTCAAAATTTGGCTTTTAAGATATTTTATTAAATGTTCTGTATACACATAAGAGTGAATGAGCTTTATAATGGGAAAAGGTTTTAAGGTATTGTATTTTAATCCAGCTATAAATATATTTTAATAAACTCAAAATTTACCAAAAGAAATTAATTTTAATTACAAACCTCTCAATTTAATAAGAAAAATTCCTAAGAGAAAAGTAACTGCCCCATAGCTTCTTTTTCATTACTGAGGATTGGAATAATATACTGATCATCAAACATCAAAAAATCCAAAGATTTTGAAAACATTTTCTAAGGATATGAGCCCCTGGTCACTCTGAAGTGGTACCAATTACTGCACTTAAGCCACCAGGGAGTTTGTTCTTACTGTGTTCTAGTGGACACAGAGAGAGGAAATTTTTTTTCTTAAAATTTGCCAGTCTAACTAGCTAATCAATGGATTTCTGTCATGTGTCCTCTCAATTTTTTTTTCTTAAATTTTGTGTGATGAATTGTAATAAATATATCCACAAATTCACTAACTCTTTGGTCTGACTTTTAAGTATATTTTGGCATCCTAAGACAAACTAAACACTTTTAAAAATAAATGAATTTGAACCAAATCTAAAACAATATTAAAATTAAGACTATAAAAATCCAAGGGAATATAATGTAGAAAAACATTTTCAATTTGTTACATAATTGTCCAATTGTAATTTGGCCCTTATTATTGTCTCTAAGGGGAAACGAATGAATAACTCATGCAAATCAAAATTCAAAACCAAACTATAATCAGTGTTGTTATGATTTATGTATAGATGTCTGTAAAACCCTAATACAATCAGATCTTATTGTAGAGCAAGTTATGTATCAATCATTATATATGCCTATTGAAATGTTCCTTGTAGAAAAAAAAATGTTTTTTTATTCCTCCTTAGATAAAAAGTTTGACTTAATTTAGATAAAAGAAGACAAAATTGTTCCAAGTAAATTCTTCTAGAACTGCTTAGATTGTGGAGGAGAGCAGAGAACCATAAAAGGCAGGAATTAAATAAGGAGGGCATCTCCTCATTCCTCCAGACTGGTGACTTAACCAAACAAGTGGGGCCAGAGCCTGAGGTGCTTACTGAGAGGCTTAATTAGTCAGACCTGAAAATCATTTGTTACTTCTTGTTCATGCAATTAACAGGCAGACAGAAGAGGAGAAGTTCTAGCCCTAAGCAAAGTCATAATATTTCTGTGGGTTAAGACCTTTTCACAGGCTCCTGGTGATTTTTTGACAAAAGCAGTCTTTAGTGGCCATCTGCTTTTGCTCTCAATGATGACCTGTGATTGCATCCGTCTAACTGCCACCTACTGGACCAGTTTATACAAGGACTGTCCTATACCTGTGTAGTCATAAAACAGGAGATACTCCTTGTCACATAAATGCAAAAGCTATACCAGAAAATTAATAAATGTGATGTCAAGGGAGGACCCAATATATATTCATTTTCTGATCTTGATCAAGAGTTATAGATCCCATGAATTTTACAAATAATTTATCATTTCTTTGTTAAAGGGAGAGAGAATCTGAAAAATTCTTGAAAACTTGAAATTTCCAGAAGCTAGGAAAGAAAATTATTTCTGCTAGCAGAAACTTGTTTTCTTACAATTGGAGTGGTGTTGGTGGGGGTGGGCTGGAGGGACGAATGACACTAAAACCTGGATTACATCAGAGGGAGAAGCCCACCAGCAAAAGAGACCCTGGGCTGCAGTGTAAGATGCAGAGGTAGTTCAGATTTCTTTACTGTGCAAAATGTCATAAATCAATTGTAAATAAGTTTATAAGAAATTATATATTTTCCAATTTAAAGTCATGTCTTATCTAACAATTATTTATACTAGCTAATTATTTTCTTATGTTTTCAAATAATTCCATGGTCTTATTTTTCTTGTATACTAAGATTGATTACTATACAGAGTGCTGAGCTACCTTTTTAAATTCTCTAAGTAACACTTTAATAACATTAAAATCCAGTTGCAAAATTATTGCACATTCTTTTGAAGACAGTTTAGAAAAATAGGAAAAAAATAGCAATTTTTTTAAAAAGTTATTTTGAATTTTATTACTAAAAGAGCCATAACCAGTATATTCTGCTCCAAAAAACTATATGGAAAATGCTGTCTCATATATTTTAGTTTTCAATTGATCATTCAATAACTTATCTACTCCTTTAGAAGATAAGTCATCCAGTGGGATAATTAGTCCAGAATGGGGTCATCTCTTCTCCATCCCTGGAAGAGTAAGAAGGAGGGTGGTTTGTGTGGAGGCCTAGGGACTAAATCTGTCCTGAGAGGACTGTAGTTGGGTTCTGGTAGTTGTTCTGTAATGGTTTATGTTTGAATTACCTTCCAAATTTAATATCAGGAAAATGGCATATTTGAATCAGAATGTCCATCTTCTTTTGAATAACCAGGGTATTTGGTAAGTCCAGGCCAGTTGTGACATAGAAAGACTTCCTGGAGTTGGTGACCTCTCCGTGCTTTAGACACTGTTCCCCTTTGGTGCTTTCTCAGTTTACTAGTACCTGATGGCCTCCACCAAACATCTACAGTGCTGGTGTCTGAACCCTACAAAATAGTGAAAGCTTGTTCCAAACTGATCTTCCTCTGTTCCAGGGATTTATGAGCTCTCCATTTAAAGACTGGGCTACAGGATATTTTTCCACCAAGACCCAAGCTGTGGAAGTTACCCTTACATAAATAAAAAACTTAGAAACAATAACAAAGAAAATGTTCTTTTCCTGGTAGAAAATCAGCATGTCCATTTTACAGTAACCTCATTAATGAAACTACAGGGGAAAGAAAAAAGGGTGGAATCTTTAAAAAGGTTTCATAGTAGAATCACAATATCTTTTAAATAATGATTTAAATTTTGTGGCCAGCAATTTTTTTTCATCTTATCCTTTTAATGTACTTTTCTGAGCACAATTTTTGTGCATAGTGTGGGAACTTTAGTGTTGTAGTAGACTCAAATGAGTGTGTATGTATTTATTATCTATCTACTTATCCTGACACAAGTAGCTCATATACTTCCTCATTTCTTATATTCATGCTGAAGAATGAGTAGACTAATTGACATAATGCAGTGATCTATCTTCTTTTATGTTTTCACTAGAGAAAAAGTACACTCTGCTGAAACAGGTTCAGATAAGTAAGTCTCTCTTACTTCACAGTGTACCTTATTCTGTGTAGGCAGCAAAGATTCCTGTTGACATTTGGCCCATAGATGACCTCTTTCAGAGCTAATTTCTGTGTAGTTATACTCTGCAAGTATATCAAAAGATGAGGTGTAGTATGAATAATTTATCTTTTAAAGGATCCAGAATATCAATGTGAAGGAAAAGTAAAACTGACATGAAGTTCATAATATGATATCTGATTATTTAATAGATCTATGCTTGACAGCCATTTCTCTGGTACTGACAAGCATTACAAGGATTTTTTAAAAAACACTTCCTAAATATATTTAGATCTTGTTAACAAAGAGCTGAAAAATAAAGATTCTATGTAAATCACATACAAACATATTTTAATTAGTTATTATTATTATATTAACATTAATTATTATTATATGTTATTTATTATACATTATTTTAAAGGTTATACATTATTAATAATTACATCTGGGGTTTTGCTGTAAAATTCTAATTTATTAAGTATAAATTCATTGCAATGAAATGGTTGGAAAATTTTTGTATAAATTATATTTATACATTTTCTAAGACATCTACCATTACCTCTAAATAATGATATCTACTTTAGGTTATTAATATTTAATAAAATTAAGTTTTTAAAAACTCTTCAAAAGCATTTTAAAACTTTCTGTATATATCCATAGTGGTTGAATTCAATGACAATGGATATCCATGGCACTATTGGGTCAAACTCTTGTAAACAGTCTGCAAACCTCTTTGATTTTGATCCCCTAATAAATAAATAAAATATTTTGCTCACATTTTTCTAAAATATGAATTGTTTGTAAATTACATGCTACATGACTTATTCCACTAATACAATTATAAAAACATGCACATGAAATATCAATAAAAATATAATACAGTAAATAAAACTAATTGTAAATGTTACATTGTTTATTATTAATCTGAAATGTTTGTTTATTTTAAATTTATTGTAATTGACTCATGAGTGCAGTATAATTCAATGTGCCGCCACCTATTTTTAATCGTTGAATCTTGGCGCGTAGTCATTGGAGTCAGCTTCTAATTTCAATTTGTGAAAACACTTGATTGTAAGAACTGACCAAGATGAAAAAGATACACTATGGTGGTATGTAATCAAAGATAGAAAAAGTATAACGTGAGTTGTGCTTCCCAAATCCTTATATTTACATTTCAACTACACTCACTAATTACGTAAACCCTGCAGAGAGCAAGGGGAGATAGTGCTGCTGGCTTGGTCTTCTCTGCTCCCCTTTTTTTGCTACAGGTACTACTGTGGCTGATATTCCTAAAATCTATGATTATCTGGTTTAACAAGGTACCTCTTACTAGAGTGAGGTGATTTATTTGTTGTTGTAATTCTTTGGAGTCACTGCAGCTGGTACCATCTGACAACAGCTTTGGCAGGGCAAGCTCTCTCCTTCATCTGTCACTTATAATGCCCTCTTTACTCCATGACACATCCCATCACTCTCTTCTAGCCCAAGAGGAAACCTTCTTGAGAGTATCCCTTTAAAAATGGTCAGCAATATTTCTTCCATTTCTTTGGATTCCACTACTATTGAGGCAGTAAAATAAAGTAGCTGAGATCTCGGGACTGAAGCCAGACTGCTGTGTTCAAATTGTGGCTCAACCACCTATAAACTGTAACTTTGGTCTAATTATGGCATTTTTCTGGCTACAGTTTCCTGAGCAATATGAGGAAATATATGGGTAGAATATGGAAGCAATTGCTATTTTTGTGAGGTGATCAGGAAAAGTAAAAGGAGATATTGAAGTAAAGAGCTGAAAAAAGTGAGTGAGGGAGTGAGCCATATGGATGATCTTGGGAGAGTGCCCAAGGTGAAGGGAACAGCAGGTGTCAGATTCTCCAAGGAAGAGCATGTTTGGCTCAGCAAGAAATAAGGGAGGTGAGTGTGGCTAGAGTAAGAAAGGATGGTTGAGAGTTGATGATTCAGAAAGAAGGAATGGAGGCAGATGACCACAGACCTAGCAGGTTCTCACAAAGACTCCATTTTTTACTCTGAAAGAGGAGGAGAATCAATGAAGGGCTTTGAATAGAAGTTTGATAAAGTCTGACTAAAGTTTTTTCTTTTCCTTGCATTTAGTTCTTCTTTGCTCTGCCACACTGCATTCTAATGCAGGGAGCTTACCTGTCCTATTTCCCCACACAAGCTTCCTGAGAGCCAGGGTCATTAATCAGTCATCTTTGAATCTACAGAGCCTACTACACCACCTGGATTAAAATAGACGCTCAATAGTTATGTGCTGAAGGGATGAATTAAAAAAGGAGGAAAATTAAGCTCTGAATTAGTCAGCTGAGCACAGTAGAAAGATCTGTGTTCTGAAATTCAGTACATATGGAGTATTTGCTCAGAAATACTGGCTTTGTGACCTTAGGGCAATTCTGTAGTTACTGATTCACTAATCAAACCTTTTTGATTTGATCCTATGGACACAGTATGGCATCTCTTAAATTACCTGGGTCTGAGTTTCCCTGTTTTTACAGTGAGAGCTGTACCTATCTGTAAAGCCCTATGCTCTTTCAAGACCTATTCTCATTCTAAATTAAGGGTATCATGAACCTCCAGAAATTTTTGTCTTAACTCACTCAAATGGACCATTTCCCAGGTACATTTTAATGAAATTGAAGACTAGAAACTATATCCCAGCTATTAAAGCCTTAGGCCTATTGAGAAGTCTTTAGTTTTATAAAACTTTAAAATGCTTTCTCCCATTCAATTTGACATTGCTAATGATCTTGAGTCTACTTTTCCTCTTGATATTCTTATATTGTCTAATTCATAAAACTTAACAAAGCATATGCCACATATAAACTTACATCACTCTTTAACGTAAAAGAGATAGGGACACATTAAAATACATGCATTAATGCAGCTGCATAAAAACAACTATATTTGTTACCATCAGACATGCTGTGATATGAATTCAGCCACTAATTATTAAAATACACATTTAATAATTCATGTTTCATTAATAATGTACCATAAAAATACAGCATATGAAGGAATATATTATATATTTATTGTGGCATTCTGGAGAACTATCTTGAGGCTAAAGATTAATTTAAAAATATGATCATCCTTATCACACATTCTGGGCTATTTCATGAAACAGCCACATATTCTGTTTATGACCTAGTTTTAACTTGGCTCCTCTGAAATTTTTCTGCACTATTTTTAGTGCCTTGAGGGAGTAGGGTGGGATTTAAACTAAGACCATTTTTCCATAATCATTGGACATTACTGTAGCACATGGAAATAATAATAAAATTTAGCATTGCCGTATTTTATGTGGAGGGAAAGAATAAGCTTGTAGTACATTTTCTGTTACTGCCCCTTACAGGGTAGATATCCTGTCTGTATTGTTTTTCTTGATTGGCAAAACCAAAGGCAATGGAAACAAAATGTGTCATTTGTTTTACTTGACATGTGTTCTATTATATACGATTACCTGGGACCATAGTGTTTGGTGGTGTCCTCGAGAACTGCATGGCTCTTAAATAGTGACATCTCAAGGAATGCCCACAATGGTGTTAACTTCATCTTATATGGAAAATAACTTGCGATGGCCCAAGAATGGCAGCTTACAATTCTCAAAATTGTAATGCATGTTTGTTAATTAATCTAGGTTACTATATATCTTTGAAAATATTCTTCATTGTTCATGTGACTATATTGCTTAAACATATTTTTATTGCATATCAAAAGGAGTCATTTTGATTTTATATATATATATATATATAATTAACACCACCTAATTTTTTTACAGATAAAACTCTGCTCATTTATATACTAAATAATTTAGCATAGGGAACAAGATGTTTTACATATATACAATAAGTATTTTGCTCAACTTTTTGACCTTGACGTTGGTCCTCATGGGTTATTTATTTTTCTTTATCCCCCTTAACATATTCTACTCTGTCTCTGGTATAATTGACAGGACCTACCTGTCAACAACTGATATTTGCTTTTTCCCCTCACTCTTAACTTATAGTCAGATGCTTCCAGGATCCATGCCCTGATCTGGTTGCCCCTGGAAACTTGGAAAACCTCCCAGCTGAAGCCAATGTCCATCTTTAAGCTTGTTCTAAATAATTAGTTTCACATCTTAGCTTTCTTTGCTTCAGGTCTCCAAAACTTGGTGGTGTTTTTTGTTGTGGCGGTTTGTTTTTCTGGTAGGGCATCTACCTCAATTGTGGAAGATACACTGCTTTTACTTTTATTTCTATTCTTTTCTTTAATGATAAGGTCTTAAGATCCTATAAGACAAAATGTGTTTCTTTAACCAGAGAAATTTTTGGAAATGCAAATTCTCAAGCCTCATCTCACATCTATTGGATCAGAAACTCTGCAGTGAGGCCCAAAAACCTTAACAAGCCTTCCACAAAATTCTAATCTCACTAAAGTTTGAAAAGTACAGCCATCAAGCTTTTGTGTCATCTAGGATTTTGAACTTCTTCTTCCAACCACAGTGGGTTTGGCCTTGAATTTTTTCCTCTGGGTACGTCCTGATTCAAATTTGCTTTCCTGCTTCTGAGTAATATTCTCATCTGGGACACCACAGTGGGGAAAGCCTGGATTCTTTGCTATCAAATATTGTCCATAGTGAGCTCTCCTCACTTCTATATGTTTTAAAGTAAGTGCTTTCCTAGGACCTTTGATTAACTCTAATGGGATAGATTCATCTCAATCTTTCCCAGGCAAGGCCTGAGAAACATCCTATATTTATGAACTCTCCTTTTAAATTCTTAGCCCCCCAAAACAAAGAAAAATATTACTAAGTGTAATGTATTTCCCAATTAGTTTTACAATATTAGATGTCATTAGGAAAGTGACTGTGATTTCTCTTCTTTTCCATAGGAGATAGTCACCTAACTTTCCTAAGTCATCCTGCCAGATTTACCATGATTTTAGCACTTGTAATATTAATTAATATGCTAATATAGTTTT
Organism: Neophocaena asiaeorientalis asiaeorientalis; assembly: GCF_003031525.2. NCBI lineage: Eukaryota > Metazoa > Chordata > Mammalia > Artiodactyla > Phocoenidae > Neophocaena > Neophocaena asiaeorientalis. The sequence goes on from NW_020172187.1 coordinate 3,194,407, forward strand.
ATTTACATATTTTGGGAAATTTATTTCCATCTCATTTTAATTTCATATTGGCTGCTTCATAAAATTATTGAAACACATTTGAGACAGAATCATACCTCTCTTTTCTCTCTACATGAATGGAGATGGATCTCATAACATATAGTAAATATTAGTTGACAAGATGGTTATGCTAAAAATAGGTCTTTGCATTATGAAATAGGCTAATACTATAAATTTATAAGCCATTCCACTTTGAGCATACCGCATTTTATATTCATCACATACTGATTTTTAAACTACTGACAAGAAATGTTTCCCAAAAAGCAACTGTGAAATATAACTGAACATGTCTAATTTGACAGCTTCTTTACATTGCCACCTGGTTTTCAGCAATAATTATTTGTATTCTTAGTTCTTTTCCTTTTTATTTTAAAATGCACGTGTTTCACTATAATGCATGCATTTAAAAGCAAATAATAAGTATAAAGATAGTCAAATACGATTTTCACTTTAAGTAGTTTATTTAAAAATGTTACTTGAACTTAATGCAATAATTAATCTATAGTTATTACTTAAAATATAGCTTAAAAAGTTTTATCAAACCATTTATAAAAATTATAATAGCATATAAATATTCTCCAAATTTTAATACAATATTTGGCTCTAAGTTATATTTCTTTAACATAAAATCTATTTTCAGTATAAGTATTACTGAATGATTATGCTTTGCTTAGTAAATTGAAGGAAATTTTATGAAGTAGGAAAATCAAAAGGAGGGATTTTTAGGAGTTTATAAAAAGTACAGAAATTTACTATGTGACCTCTCTGATCTTAATAACCCTTCATTTATATGCAACATCCACTTTAGCTATGTTTTCAGTAAATGACCATTTGTTAACAGTCAGTTCTTCTTCAGGGGTTTATTAGTTTTAAAGGACAATTATTTATGTGAATGTGATATATATGGGGGAGTTGGAATTGCAATAGAGAAAGAAAAAAACTTTTTAAAACAAAAAAAAATCCTAAGAGATGTTTCCATCCATCTCATATGTTGTAGACATATACATTTTCGGAATAACCAGAGGTCTTTCCTCTTGGGAAATACTCCTTATTTCACAGAGAGGATAAATTGTTGCTTTGAGTCCTGAATTAAACATTATTTATAATCATGCACTCTTTTGTAAGGAAAGCTGATTTTTGCATGCAAACTAATACAGATGGGCATTGTTGGAAACAAAATTATTATTATTATGTCTTATTCAATAAACCAATAAACAGTACATTTTTTAATCAGTCTTAGAAATTCTCAGATAGATGACAGGGTAAGCAGATAAATAATAATAAAATGTGTGCAGTTCCCAACCCAATCAATCTCAAATGCCATTTTCAGAGAAATAAAAAGATTTAGGGACTTAGTATATTTTACTAAATATATATGAGAGACACAATCATTGATTCTGCCTTGTATTCTTTGGGAAAATGTGGTTTCAAGTGAGTTTAACTATTAGCCTGCCATATATTTTTTCTCTTACATAAAATGGACTGAGAGCCTTTAGAATTAATTTTTTTTAAAATTTTATTATAGATTTACAATGCTATGTTAGTTTCTGCTGTACAACATAAATCAGTTATACATATACATATATGCACTCTTTTTTAGATTCTTTTCCCATTTAGGTTATTACAGAGTGTTGAGTAGAGTTCCCTGTGTTACACAGTAGGTCATTATTAGTTATCTATTATATATATATATATGTGGAAAGAATGGTACAAATAAACTTATTTACAAAACAGAAATGGAGTCACAGGTACAGAAAACAAACTTATGGTTATGGTGGGGGAGGAGAAGGTAAAGGGAGGGATAAATTGGGAGATTGGGATTGACATATACACACTACTACATATAAACTATGATTAATTTAAAAAATTTTAGAGCCACACACACACAAAAATATCCATTCAACATAGTATTCTTACCCACAAAGCTATTACCCTTATATGGGAAGTTAATTTCATTCAATCCAATTAATATTTTTTTAAGGACTTATATGTTAAAAGTCTTCATTCTTTGTACTGTGAGATATACATAGACTAAAAAGATAATATTGCTGACCTCAATACACTTATAAATTATGGGAAAAGTGAGAGAAAATTATATTCATATAAATAATAGCAATTTAAAGTAGAATGTAATATGTATAAGAAAAAAAGAGTGTATAGATTGTTTTGCAGGTTAGGGGAAGATTTTTCTCCCAGAAATATTTGACTTTTGTAGAAAAACAGCATATTGGAGCAGAGACACTCTAATGATAAATAATAAAGAGCATAAGTACCCTTCATAATGGTGTTGAAAAGCAGATTCTCAGAGGTCATCTCCAGGTATTTTGATTTGGTATTTCTGGGCTGGGGTCCAGGAATTTGTCATTTTTAACAAGTACCTCAGGTGATTAGATCAAGCCACCAAAGTTAAACTTTTGAGATCACAGGAGTTGCCTTGAATTTTACATTATGGAGCTTTTGTTTTCCCTTACTTTATGTAAGTCCTCCTAATAATCTTTAAATAAATTCTCTCTTGTCATATGTTTTCTTTCCTTTGGTTAACTTAACCAGGATTTCTTTCTGTTGCTTAGGCTGCCTATACAATTTCTGAATCAATGTCTCTGGCAGTTCCTTAAGGCTATTTTTTTTAATCTACATAAATATTTTTAAAAACCTAAATATTGTGTTAATGTACATATGAATTCTTATGACTACTTCAAACGCTCATATATTTAATTTCATGATGTAATTAAATGCAAAATGCTTTTTCATGCTACTGTTAATATACTTTTCTCAATATATGTTTGTTCCCTACATTTTAGTTATATAAAACGATGTGGTTTTGAGAAGAAAAGAGGAATTTTTTAATATATTTTATTCTATCCTATATTTTAATTTGATATATTCATATTTAGACAAAAGGGCATTTTATCACTTTCACCTGGAAATGATAGTAAAGCTCATTAAAAAAATGAAAAACAATGTGCATATTTATGAAAACAATTTAGGTAATATTGGGAAATAAATTTTCATCATTTGGTTTCTGCAATCATACTTTAGTATACAGTTTGAGTCTTCAAGACCTAGGGCAGAAGCTAGCACTGACTTCAGTTGATAAATGTTTCATGAATTGCTGACATCATTTGCTGACATCAAAACCAATTGCTTTTGGTTTATTTGCAAGATCAGCTTGTACGCTGATTCAAATATAATCAAAGCTCAAAATGTTATGCTCTGAATTGAAGGTAGAATGGTAAGCAGTATGCAGGCCCTTCCCTCAGGACTCTTACATACACACACACACACACAGAAAAACTCTTTACCATAAAATGTGATTAAAAAAATATCACCTAACCCACCAAGCTAAATTATTTGTTTTTGTTAAATATGTGTTGTAACACTCTCGGGACCAGCTGTTATATCTCCTCATGGCACAGACTCTGGTGATTTTATACACAGTGTGTGTGTGTGTGTGTGTGTGTGTGTGTGTGTGTGTGTGTGTTTTCCTCCTTCTCATTGTCTTCCTAGCAGATTGTGAGCCTGACGGTATTGTGATCTGAGAGACACTTTCTCCCTTATTGATTACTGTGTGCCTGGTGCTTAGAATGTGGAAGGGTGTCAGTAAGTATCTGTTAATTGACTGAACAAGATGCCTTCTATACTCGTGTTTTACGAAAGGCTGAGCTTCCCACAGGTGTATTTTGTCAAAGAAAACTGAGTTTTCAAACCTAACTACTCTTGCCTCTTATGAAAATAACTATATATATATATATTTATAGGTACACAAACATATATACATGTATATATGGCAGCATATAGTATATACTATATATAAAATATATACTATTATATACATATATAATATACATATATACATATATGTATATACTAATACATAGACATATATAATAGCAGTACGAAATAGTAGTGAAATCTGATCCATATTTATTGCATAATATCATGTGTTTTTTGTTTTTGTTTTTTTTTTCTTTTTTCTCGGTACATGGGCCTCTCGTTGTGGCCTCTTCCGTTGCGGAGCACAGGCTCCAGACGCGCAGGCTCAGCAGCCATGGCTCACGGGCCCAGTCGCTCTATGGCATGCGGGATCTTCCTGGTCTGGGGCATGAACCCGTGTCCCTTGCATCGGCAGGTGGACTCTCAACCACTGCACCACAAGGGACGCCCATAATATCATGTTTTTAAATGATATGTGATATAAGAAAAATATTTAGTAATTAAAATGTCTACAGATTTTTCAATCTGCAGTTCTTCTCAATCACTCATTTAATTTTGATTCATGTAAATTAGAGGTGAATTGGGAAAGTGGGCTTTGACTATAAAGTAATTACACAGAAGATCTGGAATACTTAACATTACCATTCGTAATCAACATATATTGCATTCCTATGCAAATAGCTGCTTTACTAAAGTCACAGGGTCCCAAACTGAGTGGTGCCAATGTGAGACTCCACTAGTCCTTTGAGGATCCACTGTTGGTACAATTGTCTATACTTTTCACTGCCTCTGTAAGTGTGGGGCTAGGCCAGTGACCTCTATGTGAAGGAAGCTGTGGTCTGGAAGTCTTGTCATGTGATCTTGACACCTCCAGCTAGGCGGGGCTAAGTCCTAGTGGAGTGCAGGTGCATGTTATCTTGCAAGACAGTGATCTTGGTGTCATCTTCCAACAAAGGGAGGGATAGTATTGGATTGTCCAAAAAGTTCCTTCAGATTTTTCTGTACCATCTTACAGAATACTTGCACTACTACACTGGGTTCTGGGTTCATCCACACTACACCTACAACCACCACAGTCCTTTTTCTCCAGGTGACTCACAGCCAGCTCCAAAATGCCATTTTTCAGTCCACGTGCTAAACCACTTTAGCTCCACCTCTTTTAGATGGGACTGCACAGGAAACTGTTTAAGAGATGAGATTTCTCATGTAGAGAGTTTGTTGTGAAATCCTCTGGGAGCAATATCTGTGAGGGAGTAAAGGAAAGAGAAACGGACAGAAACATAAGCTGAGCTGTGATGCTGTAGCCGAGATCTTAGGCAATCCCACAGAAAGCACTCAAGCTGGGGTGCCCTTCAGAGATGTCTTGAATGAAGGCCAAGGGGCTTGGTCTTGTACCTCTGTATAAACCAGTAATTGGATGTGGGCTGGCTTGGCGGTTGGACGGTGTGACATAACATTGGTCAAAGCAGCTCTCATCAGGCAAGGACAAAACCTAGGGAAGGACCCAGCTGTAGATTATCACCTGGAAGCAGGGGTTAGCGGAGGGCTTCAGAGAGGAAGGGGACTCTGGGTGGTCCACTACAGCACCCACAGCAACAGCCCTGCAGGCTGACCAGTAAGGTAAATAAACATTAACCAAGCAACCCAGCCTTTAGTAAGTAGAATGTGAGAAGCTAAATTGAGTAGCCTAGGTGACCTAGCTGATGTGATTATTCTACTTTATTTTCTAGGAAAAAATACTGTTTTACGCCTCTGTGCAAAGCAAGCAGGCACCCTCTTTCTCTCTCAATGATAACGATAATTCAAAACCAGAAATTCTCTATGTCTGTGAGTCTGTTTCTGGGACTAGCAGATGAAAACTATTATATACAGAATGGATAAAAAGCAAGGTCCTACTGCATAGCACAGGGAACAATATTCAATATTCTACAATAAACCATAATGGAAAAGAATATGAAAAAGAATATATATATATATATATATATATATATATATGAATCACTTTGTTGTACACCAGAAACTAACACAACATTGTAAATCAACTATACTTCAATTAAGAAAAAAACAGATTGATTGAGAGAGTTATATTTAAGTCAGTATACAGAAGTTTTAAAATTAGAGAAATCTGCAAACATGTTCCTTTATTTAATGTGTGAACGGAAAAAGTCATATAACTATATTTTGAAATAATAACAAGCATTAGCAGCATAATTACTCTTTTAAGAAAAATAGTTTTTGAAAATATAAAATCTCCACAGTTGGCAAGGCTGTGGAAAATTGATATAACAACTGTATCAGTAGGTAGTTTAAAAATTCCAGTCAAGCAAACCTTAGTCAACTGTATGTTTCAGCAGATGTTTTATATATTTTTAAAATTTTTCTGTGGGAAATAAGGAGTAAAAATCTATATTTTAAAACAACAGAAATAGAAGTTAATTTCTTGTTCAGTCAGAGAGATCTAGTTGAAAGCACCGCGGCATCTTGAGGAGAGGGAGAGAGCTCATCATTAAGCTGTTTTTATGGGCAGTAGTTTTCTCACTTTCTCTTAAGGTCTCATTCCTACAGCTAATCACCTTTGGGGAGTCTGTGCTTCCTGCCAAGCTCTAGGCTCTGGGGATGCAGAGGTGAGCTGGGCACAGTACTTTCCACATGCCCAAATTCACATTGAAGAGATAGAGTGATAATTTTAAAAAGTTAATAACACACAACAAGAGATACAACAGAGATATGAATGAGTGTAGAGACCCAAAGATGGAGCAGCCATTTCTCCTGCATTGCAGAAGGGAAAGAAAGAAAGAAAGAAACAAAAACATCTTCATGAAGCTTAGCTTCTTCTTGAGGGATGCATAGGAGCTTGCCAAGCAGAGAATTAGAGTAAATTTTACAGTGCACACTTATAATGGTGGTAATTCTCAGTGTAGTTGGAGCGCCTGGTATACTGGGTGGAAAGTTGAGCAGTGTTAAAAAAAGAGAATGGAGTTTTGGTGTCAGACTAGAAAGGACAATTTATTCCAAAACATAGAGTTTAGATTTTGTCCCATGAGTGGTAGCAGCTAAAAGGGTCTTATTCAGAGCTGAGTAAAATGATTGTGTTATGACTCTGGGTGTTATGAAGTAGGAATGAATGTGGTCCGAGACATAGATTAAATAGAAAATAAATGCCATAACTGAAGCTAAACGTAATAACCCTGTTGTATGGTAGTGGTAGCTGACTATAAATAAATATCTAAGGAAAAATGAGAATAATTTAATAGATTAATAGAATGAAATGTAGAATGTAATGGAATTTAATTTGAAAACCAGGTTTTGTTTTTGATGTGCTCACCAGAGGTCTAGCTTTGTGTACAGAATGCCAGAGGGTAGACAGATGGACAGTAGGCAGACTGAAGAGATCCAGGACTTAATCCCTGGAATTGTGAGAGTTACTTTATAACAGGGTAACAGGGACTTTTCATAAGTGATTAAAGTAATGGTCTTGAGAGGAGGTGGTTATCCTAGATTATTTGGATGGGCCCTAAATGAAATCACAAATACCCCTCCAAAAGGAAGTGAGAAACAGAGATTTGAAAACAGAAGGAGGCTGTGTAAGGATGGAAGCATGAAGTTACACTGTTGACTTTAAAGGTGATGGAAGGGGCCAAGGAAGCAGGTTCTCCCTGGAGCCTCCCAAGAGAGTGCACATTGTCGTAGGTACTTGTCTTCACTAGCAAAGTGACTGCATGTCCTCTGTATCCTCACATAAAGAGGAACGGATATTTGACTTTACATTCTAAAGTCACTCTTATTAATGGTGTTAGTTCCAAGGCTTGGCAGTTTAAAGAGAATATGCTGTATTTCATTCCTGAAATAAAACATCAGTTATGTTGAACATTTGACAAAACCTAAGAGAAATCCCATAGTTCTTCTGTTTGCTGGATTTTGACAGAACATAGTAACAAACAAGTTTGGAGTCTAGTTTCTCACAGCTAGAAGTAATCTATCAAACTATTAACATATTGGAAAAATGAATCATCCCTTCCATTTTCTGGATACTTTTCTAGGTAGATAATGAAGCAAAAACCCAGAATAAATTCTGCTTTATAAGATATCATTAATTCTGTCTTTTCCCTAAGGGAAACATTAAGTAACTTTCTGTTGACCAGGTTGAATAAAATTCCTTGGCAGTTTGTACCCATTTCTCAACCTAGTTAAAAAAAAAAAAAAAAGGAAACTCCTAAAAAAAGCATTTTGAATGAATTATTTTCAACACACACACACGTGCACGTGCACACACACACACAATTTTTAGCAGCCAGTAGACTACAAAATGCTATATGAAGTCCCAGATTTTTAAAGAGGACAGAACTTTCAGCAACAAATGCTAAGCCATAAATTGCTTCACAATCTATACAAATCTAATATATAACATATGTTCTACTCTAGAAATGGTTCTATTTATGTGTGTGTGTGAATATATATGTGTGTGTGTGTCTTAAAATTATTCCTGCTCAAAAAATCTTTTAAAAATCAAGCAGTCAAGTTGCATATAAAATCAATCCAATTGCCAAAATACTTCGAAAGAGACTTGGTAATAATATAAATGTGGAAAAAGTTAGTGATAAACTTTAATAAAGTGTATGAAACTCATGGGTAGTTGTGAGTAATTTAGACTTAGAGAATTCACCTTTTTGAGGTATGTTTTGTCCCTTAATTTTACCTTCCTCATTTAAAATTAAGAATCAAAAGTTTGAATGATCTTTATTTATCCCATGACTCTTCAATGTATGCTGAGCCATTCAATGATGGCTAAGCCATCAGCCATTTTATAAAAATATATCAGTTTATTTCCTTACATGATCTGTAACATATACAACATTTTATGCAAAAAGACCTACAGACAATAGATATTTTTATGTTATTTTATGGTCAATAGAATGATGTATCTATATGAACACTAGAGTAATTTTTTAGGCAAATATTCAAGTGGAGATATTTTGTTTGTTTTGTTCACTAAATAATCACAAACACCTAGAACACCAGTCATATCATACACATTCAGTAAATATTTGTGGAATTTTAAAAAACCTATGTTTTTTTTGTTTCTCTTGTGTTTTTCTTTATTAATATTATGATGATGTGATTTAATAATATTCATTTATTACTCTTGAATATGAGGACAAATGGTTCTATGTAGAATTAATTTTTATGAGCTCAAATGTTATTAATGTTATTAGTATAAATGTTCCATGTCCTTGCGTCTTAGGGACAAAAGCTAACTTTATAATTCTTTGCATCCATTCAAGAACAAAAGTGTATATTTTGGTGATTTGTTTGCTAGTGCTAGCCACTGTAATAGAAAATTTCCAATATTCACCTTACCAAATAGAAAATAGTTTATCAATAAATGTTGGATAAAAATGATCATATTTGAATAATCCCAGTGGAAGGGAAATAAAAGTAAATATAATTATTATAATTTAACATGAATTTTAAAATTGACACATTTTATTAATAACAAAACAAAGCCATAAAATATCTAATAGTTTAATGAAATCAATTGAAAATGTTGAGATACTTTAATGAATAAAGAATACTGTATAATAATTTCATTATAAAAAAGTATTAATTTCTTTTAGGGAAAAGAAATCAGAGGGATGTTAAAGATCATAATTGCTTTTGAATTAAATGGTGGAAGTAAAAATTAATTTACAATTTATATAAATACATATTTTTTTGAAAATCTTATTCAATATCTCACTAAAGAAAATTGGACTTTTAAAAATATTTAGACTCCCAATGACGTATATTTAATTTCCTATATTTTTGAAAGTATCTTTATTAAGACTCTTTAATAATAGTGATAAACAAGGGCAGGAGCAAGATGGTGGAGGAGTAGGAAGCAGAGTTCACCATCTTCCACAGAAACATTGAAAAAACATCTACAAGTGGAACGATTCATACAGAACAGCTACTGAGCACTGACAGAAGACCTCAGACATCTGAAAAGACAAGAAAACCTCCATGTAACTGTATTGGACAAAACAAAATAGAAAAAGAAGAAGTCAGGACAGGGCCTGTGCCCCAGGGAGGAAGCTGTGAAGGAGGAAAGTTTCCCGTACCCTGTGAAGGCTCCTCACCAGCGGATAACTTAGATGGACAGAGGGTGAGTCTCGGAGTCTAAAAAAGGGGAGAACAGCAACCAGTTTGTGGAGGGCAAAGCTGAGAGTAACCTGCACAGACGGTCGTCACTGCCACTCTGTGCTTCCCAACCTAAGATACCCCACTGTCGGTGTGGGTGGCAGTCAGGGGCTGAAGCTCAGAATCCGAAGTTTAGTCCCAGGGAGAGAACCAGGGTTAGCTGCAGAAGCATCCTGAAGAGGTCGGCCCATGGCAACTGAGGGTGTACTAGGAAGAAGCCTGGGCCCACCAGAGAAGCAAAGCACCATTATTGGGAGGTGCACAAGGAGAGGGGCGGGACCACCATAAGAAATTCTACCATTGTAAGCACTTCCAGGCAACAGGACACAGGAGCTCTGGGGGCAGGTGTGAGTTGCTGCCACCATCTTGGGCTCCAGAGGTGGGCACTGGATGTCTCTACCAAACTCGTGGGCAGACACCAGGTCCTACTCCCACTAGCTGGAAGGGCATGGACAGCTCTGACACTAGGAATTGCATCAGTGAGCCCCAGAACCTGCCCCTGCTGACCTTGAAGGGTACAGACAGTTTCCACCATTAGGAAATCCATCAGTGGGCCACAGGACCCACCCTTGCTTACCTGGAAGGGTGCAGAGAGCTCCTGCCACAAGAAATTCCATCAGTGGGTGCCAGGACCTGGTCCACTGTCACGGGAGGGCATGGATAACCCCCACAACTGGGAAATCTATCAGTGGGTACCAGGACCTTCCCTGCTGTCCTGAGAGGGCATGGATAGCTCCCTGCACTAGGAAATCCACCCAGGGGTGGGGCTGAAACCACAGCTGAATCCCAGGAGCCATGTGACTAAGGAAGAATCACTGAAATCCCTCCTCGCAGCTGCGTGAACCATGAAGTTACTCCTCCACTGATGGCTCCTAAATTCAGTGCCTGCAAGACATCTGTAAGGACAACAAGTGTCCCTGCAGCAGGGATGGGTTGGGCTTTAGCAGCTTTGTGGGCATGTACATGCAGGGATCAGGCCAGGCCAAAGCCTAAGCTGCATCCATAGTTCCCACAGTGGGTCCAGGTGCATGACTACTGCAATCCTAGGACCTGACCTCAGTGGATCTGCTTTGGTGGCCTGGTGAAAACAACACCTGAGAGACACCAGAGCCAAATGCCAACACACCCACGGTTAAGGTGGGACTTAAAGCAGTGCCAACAACAGTGTAATCTGAGAGCTCGCACAATGGGTGAAAGGGAACACAACAGAGCACATTCACAGGAGAATACCTGTAGAGGAGGAAGAGTCAGTGGCTTCTCTCACAGTGAGAATGCTCCAATCTCTCTTACCTCACACTGAGGATCAGAAACACAGCTCAGTAATAGATCTGGGACCTCTACTCCAACAGCTAGGAAGCAGACCCCCTACCCCCACCAACAGGGCAGTGACAACCACAGAGCAAAGGTGAGACCCCACACAATATCCAGTGCAGGCTCTTGTCACTACAACATCAGGTCAACTCCTTATCAAGGGGTAACAGCACAAGCCTCTGGGCCAACCTGACCCATCAGGGGGCAGACACTCAAAGCAAGAGGATTTACAGTCCTGTAGCCTGGGCAAGGGAGACCACACAGTAAGTTTCACAAAATGAGATGCAAAAGAAATGTTGCAGATGAAAGAGCAAGATAAAACCCTATAAGAACAACTAAATGAAGAGGAGATAGGCACCCTACCTGAAAAATAATTCAGAGTAACGATAGTAAAGATGATCCAAGACCTCAAAAAAAGAATGGAGGCATGGATCGAGAAGATACAAGAAATGGTTAACAAAGACGTATAGGAACTAAAGGACAAACAAACATAGATAAACAATAAAATAACTGAAATGAAAAATACACTAGAATTAATTAATAGCAGAATAATAACCGAGGCCAAAGAACGGATAAGTGAGCTGGAAGACAGAATGGTGGAAATCGCTGCTGTGGAACAGAATAAAGGAAAAAGAATGAAAAGAAATTAAGATAGCCTCAGATACCTCTGGGACAACATTAAACACACCAACATTTGAATTATAGGGGTCCCAGAAGAAAAAGAGAAGGAGAAAGGGCCTGAGAAAATAGTTAAAAAAATTAAAGCTAAAGACTTCCATAACATGGGAAAGGAAATAGTCACCCAAGTCCAGGAAGCACAGAGAGTCCCAAACAAGATAAATCCAAAGAGGAACATGCCAAACCAAATACTAATCAAACTAACAAAAATTAAATACAAAGAAAAAATATTAGGGACTTCCCTCATGGCACAGTGGTTAAGAATCTGCCTGCCAATGCATGGGACATGGGTTCGAGCCCTGGTCCGGGAAGATCCCACGTGCCACGGAACAACTGAGCCCATGTGCCATAGCTACTGAGCCTGTGCTCTAGAGCCTGTGAGCCACAACTACTGAACCCATATGCCACAACTACTGAAGCCTGTGCACCTACACTCTGCAACAAGAGAAGCCACTGCAATGGGAAACCCATGCACCACAATGAAGAGTAGCCCCCGCTCACCACAACTAGTGAAAGCCCACATGCAGTAACAAAGACCCAACACAGCTATAAAGAAAGAAAGAAAGAAAGAAAGAAAGAAAGAAAGAAAGAAAGAAAGAAAGTAAAGAAAGAAAAGAAAGAAAGAAGAAAAAATATTAAAAGCAGCAAGGGGGAAAAAAGCAACAAATAACATACAAGGGAATCTCCATAACACTATCAGCTGAAATACTTATAGTAACCATCTTTGAAAGGTAGGCTTTTAGTCAGAATAGTAGCTTACCACACTTAGAGAAAGAACTTCTGACAAAGAAAAAACATGTTCTTCCAAAATTATTTTTGTCTTAAAATTTTAAGATGATTGCTTAAAATGTTACATGATTTGGCAAGAAAATGATTATATGATATATGATTATAAAGTTACTAGTGATTTAATATTATCACATATTAACAAATTACTTTTGTTTCATACTTAGAAATTTCCTCTTATTGTAAATATTTATGTTAACAGAATAAAAAGAAACTACCTGAAAAAGTACTTGTAAACTTCAAATCCAAGGTCATTGGAGACTCTGCTTCCTTTCTGTATATGACAATAGCTATTGACTTTGTTTAACTAAAACAAATTAAGATTAATTTATCTGATGTTCTTAGTGAATAAATATTGATTATTATGACATGATAAGACATTTCTCTTTGTGTGTTTTTAAAAACACATCTTGCCTCATGAACTGGTCTAAGAGATTAGAAACAAAGGTATATTTTAACAGTGGCTCTTCCAAGAAAAACTGTAGGTTGTAAACCATTTACTTTGTTCCCAGCTGTCATTTCAGAACATAATTTTGTTAAACGGGAATTAAGGAATCACGAGGAATGCTCTAGACAGCTGGTAGAACACTAGGCTCAGTAGAGCCACTGTCCTTGTTAACACCTGGGTCTTCTGGGAAATTTAAATAGAGCAATAAAAAACATGATCATTTTAAGATTGAAAGAGTTAGTGACCTAGTCCACGTTTATTTATATAAATATTATGACCAGTTAGGAGCAGTTAGATGAGTTTCTCAGTGGTCTAAATGTAGCAGCCTCCTAGACCAGGCCAAACACTCTGACCCCTCCAGGGGATTCACTCCTGTCTCCATTCACATTATGTCAATGGTTTAATATATGTGGAAGATATATAAGAACCCATAAGTGGTTTAATTTATGTAGAAAAGATTTACTTATTGATAGAATGAAAACACAGCCTTTATTCCCTGATTCCACACACACACACACGCAAAATGAATAAACAAATAAGTAGAAAAAGAAGAAACAAAAGAAGAAAGACCCATCTGATTACCTGAGGAGGAAGGGGAGTAGTGATCAAATCAATAACATTAAATTCTAAAATGCCAAACACATCTCAGAGGGCTTGCTTTCATAGTTAATGATATTTGAGAATACCACATTTGCTTCTTGAAATTATTATTGGATTCATGGATCCCAACAGGCTGATGACAAGAGGCTATCTGAAATTGGAGTTCACACTTTTCTGAGCATTGTTACACCGTCTTAGCCCTTCCTGCCTGCTGCTTTCTTGGTTACAACACTTGTGGCTGAGTTCTCATTTCACCCTTCTTACTACTAATTCTGTTGCAAAGGTAGCTTATTAACCTGTGATAAAATCATTATGGTTAACCATAAGACGAAACAGCTCTCCTATCAAGGAACTGCAACCTACAGATAAAGTATTCAATAATCATTAAGGTCATGGCAATTATGACTTACATTAGGTCTTACATTATGATTCTAACCAGTGCTCTTCTAACTGTGATGTGCTAGAATTCCTCTTGGAAATTGTTAGGAAATAATTATGTTTAAAAAGGGGGGAAAAAAGAGGCAGAAACACTATAATATGTGGTATTTGCTAAATAACTCTGAAAATAAGCTTTAGATTCAGATTATATATATAATGTAAAATGTATTTGAAATATACTATATGCATTTATTGTTATATATGCTAGATATATCTATAATTATATGCAATATATTGTATCTATCTACCTATCCATCTATCATCTATCTACCTAGTGTTACACGTAAATACTTTCTGTTTAAAAACTAAAGAAAACCTCCACCTAATTTTACAGAATTAAGTTAAAAATCCTAATAAATTTAAAATATCAAGAACAAAAAGTTTTACATAATGTAAAATAGTCAAAATAACTGTAAAACCATATTTGAAATATCTTAACAATTTGTCATATTCATTAGTTTATTTTACTTTATCAAGTGATAAAATGATCTATTGCAAGGAGTTATTGAAAGTATCTAAAACAATAGGAAAATATTACATTGTTTGCTTGGTACTTGCTTCTACTTCTGCTGTGTAAAAGCCTGGCTTACTTTTCTATGGTTAGAGATGCTTATTTCCCTTGGGGTCACTATGCTGGAAATGAGTTCCATATTCATGGTCTGAAAACTTTCAGCCACACTGATTTTCATATATCCTGAGGCTGCAAACACCTCGTGACTGTTGGCTGCATTCTTCAGTCAAAGTGATGATATTTACTGTTGCTACTGCCTGGCACCATCAAGCTCAGTGAGCATGAAAGCTGTCCATATCCAACCTGAAAATCACCTGTAGAGCCAGGGTAGATCTCCTTATTCCATGCATGTACTACTCAAACTACATGTTAGAACGTCAGTTATAAGCGATTAACATTGGTTATACTGTTAACCTCCGGGCTTTCTCCTTTAGCATCTCTATTATGAGGGTAAAGTTAATGACTATTGGTCACTGCTATTTGTACAGTATCATTTTGGTGTCAACTAGACTATCTAGCTACTTAATAATATACAGAGAAAAGAGAATATATATATATATATATATATATATAAGTGAATTCATATATTAAAAGGGAATATTCAACATACATGATTTGAAAGTTACCTTAACAAAATTCTCAGATTGTTTTCATGGTATATTTCAGAAAATATATTTCTGAATGTATTAATTTACCAGACGTTTTTAACTGATATTTTTGCTACATTTGTGAATACTAGACAAAGAGTCAGGAGACATGAGTTCTAATTCTGTGTATTTTTTTGTGTTTTTTTTGCGGTACGCGGGCCTCTCACTGCTGTGGCCTCTCCCGTTGCGGAGCACAGGCTCCGGACGCGCAGGCTCAGCAGCCATGGCTCACGGGCCCAGTCGCTCCGCGGCATGTGGGATCTTCTTGAACCGGGGTAAGAACGCGTGACCCTTGCACCGGCAGGTGGACTCTCAACCACTGCGCCACCAGGGAAGCCCTCTAATTCTGTTCTGCCGTCAACTAGTTACAGCAGCTTGAGCAATTAGCCTCTACAGGTTCAGCTTTCTCATTATAAAATGGAATAAGTTGAATGGATCAGTGGTTTTCAATCTGCGTTTTGAGACTCTGATGTGGGTGCATGCTGTCCTTAGGGGCTGGTGTGGAGAGAGAGAGGCTAGGACAGCTAAACCAGCAGGGCTCTGGGCTCCCCGCCCTGCTCAGTAAGAGCACAACTGCTTTTCACTGCTTTATTTATTTACACACCCTAGGGAAATGTGATTGTATGAGAGTTTCTTATTTACAATTAACAAACAAAAATCTTTAAAATAACTGAGCCAAATAATCTAATGTTTAAGACAGTTTGGAGCAATAAAAGATGTAAAATGCTATGGGCTTTCTAATGTGCTAGAAAACTGAGTGTGAGAAAAGGAATTACGTTATCATCCTTCTGCAATGTATCTTAGAAAAAGCCTGATGGGGCAAAATGCTTTTTAGTTCATGGTGTGCTTGTATTATTGTCATTTGACTTTCAGACCAAAAAGTAATTGTCCCAAACATCTAAACTATCTGTAGCAGAATTGCATTCATATTCTGACACCTTTATGTTGGTGACAGTTCCTCAGAAGTTTATGTTTTTTGTATTCTTAAGTACTATCTATGCCCTGGGGATAAAGTTTTGTGTAATAGATTATATCTCCAGTTGTCAAATTGAGTCAGTATGGAAAGCAGTATTGAAGATATAAGAATGTGCTGGAACAGTACACCTCAATGGCAGGTAAACTCTTCCCATCATAGCTATGTTATCAGTGAGGAATAAAATTCTGGTACTGGTAGCCTAAGCTCTTTTATTCTAGTTTTAAACTCTTTCTTTAAAAACAAACAAACAAAAAGTGCTGTTAAAAGTATGGGAACCCTTTGGAAAGGATCACAAATAGTTTCTGAAGGTAGGACATGCAATAAGAGAGCTACATTATCACAAATGGATTGCTAATAGAGACTACAGATGCAAAATAGCAGAGTAGACAAAGAGCTGAGATTATTTTGAAGAATATAATATGAATTTTATGAGTAGATTGACTAGAATATAGCAAATAAAAGTGGAAATTTGCGCTTAATGTCATTTTCTCATTTAGAATAGGCACTAAAATGCTAATTTGCTCTTTTATCACTAGCAAAAAGTATCTTTACATGAAAACAGTGACTAAATTTCTTAGCGACTTATATTTCCTTTAGAAAGTGTTTTAAAAGGTCAGCATAGTTTCATATATGCTCTATTAATATCCACATCTAATGTGTGGCTTTTCATATTCTTCACATATTTATATTAGATTTTCCCAAGTTAAAGAAATTGTGTTTTTCTAAAACAGTTCTGCCTTGAAACTATCACTCAATTTAACATATATTTCCATTGCTTTATTTCAGAATACATTCAATCAGATTCAACATTTATAACTTTTTATAGAAATTGTTTTTAAATATTACATTAACTTTCTGTCAGAATAATACATATTATTTCATTTTAGATTTAAAGAACCAAGATAAATCATTTTCTCCAGCTGAAAGAAATAATGTTAACATAGTTTTGCTTGTTTGTTTTTAAGAATAAAGATGACCATATTCATGTCTAACCCTGAGTATCACTTTATCCAGTATTTGGAAGTCTTTATGTCTATGGTTAATTCTATAAGTCTTTAAAGATTAGACTAAGTACTTAAAATAATATTAAAAGGAAACGGACAATAAGTCAACAGGCAGAGCCCTTTATTCTTACAAGAACTGAACTCATTATGGATTTTCAATTTTTTTTCATTTTATTAGTGAAAAAATAATCTTTGTCCTTCTTCCTAGGATCATATGAGTAATGAATTAGAAAAAGACAACAATATAAGTGTTTTTAAAATTTTTATTCTTTTAGTGTGTATCTAAATTTTCAGGAATCAAAAAGTAAGTTTCATAAAGTAAGATGAATTTTGTGGCTAAGACAATCAAATATAATTACCTCAATATGTAAACACTTCATAATGGAGTCAGTCTAATGCTTCTTTCATTGGGATTTTCAATCCTCATTTATAGATCTAGTTTTAGTTGATTGTAAGGAAGGGCTATTTAAAGGAATTCTAAAATATAAATTTTCTTGTTAGGAAAATGAGATGACTGAATATCTAGAAATTATAAATAAAATATTTTCTGGACTACATATTAACAATTAATATCATATATATTCCATGATTTAACATCCATTCTTTCAGTCAAATATAAGATAGTATTCAAGATAGTGATAATTGGTGGACAAAACAGATTTGACTTTATATTTTACAAGTTAGAAAAATACACAATAAAATAAGTAAGTTATTTTAAAATATGGTAAGTACCAAGCATAAGATAGAACATGTATGTAACTAGTATACATAAAAAGTGTCATGAACAATAAAACAGTAATTGTGAGAAAGGGAAGTATACTGGAGGAAATGATCAAAGCTTCAGGTAGAATGTGGCATTTATTTTGACCTAGACGGAGGAACCAAATTTCAAAAGTTGGGGCAGAGGTCACGGGAAGTAAGTGAAGATATTCCAGATGGAAGAATGCCAAAGAAGCAGGAATCCAATGCACAAGAGTAGTTTAGATTACCTGGAAAGGTCACAGGCAAGAGAACATTTTAGTTAAGTTACTGGTATCTGACTGTGAGTCAGATATCATATGAAGTCCTATCCTAAGGACTCATTTAATCCTCCACCCTCATCAGTCAGGTACCATTATTTCTGATGTTCCTTGAGATTAAGTAGCAGGCTTATTATTATTTAGCTAATAATTCATGGAGCTTGATTTTAAATCCTGGCTGTCTCTCATTAAATCCCTGCAATCTTACATACTGCAGTAAATCCTCAAGCTTTGTTTTTTCTTAAAAGGAGTTTTTCTTCTTCCCCAGTTGAAGGATATGTTTCATAGGGGTGGACTTTTAGGTTGGCAATTAATTTCTCTCAGTCCATTATCATATTGTTCTACTGGGTTCTTGCTTCCACTGTTGGGAAGTAAATTGCCAGACCTGATGTCCCTTTGAAAGTAAGTGTCTTTGTTCTTTGGCTGCTTTTAAGATTTACTCTTTCTTTCATTATCAGCAGTTTTACCCTAGATAGTGTTTTCTTTGTGCTTAATCCAGCATAGGTCTGGAGATCTTTCTAAATCTGTGGTTACTGTCTTCTGTTATCTTTGGACAATTCTCAGGCAGTAATTTTTTCAAATATTGCTCTTATCCAGTTTCTCTTCTCCCTCTTTAATATTTCAATTCTTTTTATTATTTCCCATATTTGACAGTTTTTTTTTTTTTCTGACTTCTTTATTCTTTTGTCTTTATGTACTTCAGTCTGGATATTTACTACTAATCCTCTACTAAGATTTTATTAAAATAATGGAATAAATGATTAAATTTCAATTATTATTATTTCCAAATCACAGTATTTTTTTTGACTTTTTTATAGCAGGTTTCTAGTGAAATTCTCTATTTTGTGTTCTATATTCTCACATATATTAATCATAGTCATTTAAAAATATCCAGTAACACAATATCTGAATAATCTGTTCCTACTGTCTGATTTTCTCTTGAATTTTGGTCATCAACATTCTTTAATTTTTTATTGAATACCAGACATTTTGTTATCAAATATTGAAAAATTTCCTCTAATGTTAACTTCCTCCAAAGAACACTTCATTTCTCTGGCAGGACAACAGAGCACAGATCTATGACCTCAACTAAAATGTAGAGTGGGGTTTTAGCATGATCTGGGCTGGGAGTTTGGCTGGTTTGTTTTACTTCTAGACCTTGGGGTTTCCATGAAAGCGAAAAGTGTTTCGCAGGACCATTGCATCTTACAGGCCCTAAACTCCAACCTCGACCTTTCCTGGAACACAAGACTACTGATCTTTGCTATTCACTTTAGCTGCTTTCTGCTTACATTGGGTAGTTTCACCCTAGGGAACAAATGTCTCCCAATGATTGCTCCTCAACATTTGGGATCATTTATTTGTTCTTCTCTTCATGGACCTCTCTCCTCAACAGAGTTGAATACATATATTTGTGTCTGTGTATATATATATATACACACACACAAAAATATATATATATATATTCATTCCAGGGAAATTGTTGCAAGCTCCAGCTGCTTCTATTTACCTGAATTTAAGAAAGCAAATGTCCTGGCATTAAAATCAAGAGCAAGAGTGATCTTACTTTAGTTTGCTTCCCTTCTCTCCAGAATTTACGAGATGCAATCTGTTTTGGTTGTTCTTTCCAGAATTCAATCATTGTTCTATGTATTTTACTCAGTTTCTCTAGTTGTTTTTGGCAAAATGAGGTTTGGCAGGATTTTTTTTTGTTGTTTGTTTGGTAAATAGCTTTTATTAATATAAGGACATTCCTGAAAAGTTCTCATTTGATAAGAGAATTTTTATGAATGTGTTTTGAATTATATAATGTTCTTTTCTGAATCTGAGATGGTCAAACCATTTTTTCCTTCTTTAGTAGAGTTTCTTCTATTGAAACATACTTTTATTTCTGTAAGACAAAAACAAAAACAAATTACCTGCTCATAATAGAACAAATCTTGAAGAC
Source organism: Neophocaena asiaeorientalis asiaeorientalis (assembly GCF_003031525.2). Classification (NCBI taxonomy): domain Eukaryota; kingdom Metazoa; phylum Chordata; class Mammalia; order Artiodactyla; family Phocoenidae; genus Neophocaena; species Neophocaena asiaeorientalis. The sequence continues at coordinate 3,214,703 of NW_020172187.1, forward strand.
ACTCTTAGATTCAATTACTTAAAATTATTTTTTTCAATTTTACTTTTTTTGATCACATAAGATTGACTGAGTTTGCATTTCTTGTTATATGCTTGCCAGATTTTGGTATCTAGACTTTACTAGTCTCAAAATTTAAGTTGGGTAGTTCCCCTGCTTTTCTGTTTTCTGCACCTATATGACATAAGAGAAGAATTAAAGATTTGGAAGCAATTTTATTTGTCTGTGTAAGCATAATATCAATCTCCCTTTTTGGTGCATTTAAAAATGTTTACTTATTTAGTAAGATTTTCCACTATTTCTTGATCAATTTTCCTAATTTATTATCTGAAATTTGTCCATATTGTCTAAGTTTGTGTTTGTAATCGATACATTGCTGGATTCTCTTTCTCCTCCTCTTTCATCTTTGTTTTCCTAGTCTGATAATCTTTATCCTTCAGTACGTTCATACAAAGAAGTAATGTAAAATAATAAATAATAGTAATGAAGAATTGTTCATAAAAGAAATAATGAAAAGTAAATACTTTTAAATAATAAAATAAAAATAACGAAATAATGAAAATTGTTCATACAGTAATTTCCTTACATATGAACATTCAAGTTTCAAACTTTCAAAGATGTGGATGTGCATTTGCATGTCCAGTTGCGTAAGTTAGTTCATGTGTCTGGCGTACTTTGTCACGTGCGTGGATCCTCTACAATTGGTTGTGCTTTTGTGTACTTTACTGTATACTTTACTGTGTAGGGTACAGTAGTACACTATCTTTATTTCAAGCCCAGGACGTACAGAAGCAAGTGTAAAAGCAGCAGTGATGTAGCTGGTACTGGTAAGAAGTGCCAGCTGTTGTGATGTACTACTGTACTTTTCAAGGTACCATACTGTAAGACTAAAAATGTTTTCTTTATTTTTGTGTTTGTTTTTTATGTATTATTTGTATAAAAAGTATTATAAACTTATTACAGTACAGTACTATGTAGCTGACTGTGTTAGTTGGTACCTAGGCTAACTTTGTTGGACTTAATGAACGCACTCTCAGAACAGAACTCATTCGTATGTAGGGGTCTTACTATACAAAGAAATAATGTAGAGATGGATAATTCTGTTCAAGTGTAGTACTTGTTGTGTGTTGTACTTTGACCTTGTCAGATCTAGTCTGGCAAGCCTGGAAGGAATGGTTGCTATTGATTAGTGGTGATTATTGGTCACTAGGCCAAGCATGTCATTACTAGGCCAAGCCAAATCATTACTGCATGCAATGCTCAAAATAAGCATATGAAGTAGACATTATTGGTACTTTATGTATAAATGCACCTGAGGCTTAGATAACTTAAATAGTTTACTTAGATAAATTAAGTAGGTTAGCAGATGTGTTAGGCAGAATTATAAAATGGCCCCAAGATCTCCACCTCCTAGTGCACATGTCCTGTAAAACCTACTCTCCTTGAGCATAAGTAAGACCTGTGAAAATAGTGGGATAGTACTACCATTTATGTTACTTTATATGGAAAAAGAGATTTTACAGGTGTGACTAAGGTCCCTAATCAGCTGACTCTGATTTATCAAATGTAAGATTATCTCGGGTGTGCCTGACCTAATTAGATGGGTCCTTAAAGGAGATAAGACACAGAAGCAGGTGCTCCCCTGTTGGCCTTGAAGGAGCAAGCCATCCCACTGTGCTTTGAGAAGATAAGGCCATGTGCCAAGGATGTGACACCGTCTGGATCTGAGAGCCATCCATGCCTGGCAACTAGCAAGCGACCAGACCCAAGTCCTAGGGCCACAATGCAATAAATTTTACTGACAACCACTGTTTGGAAAAGGAACCCAAGCCTCAGATGAGATCATAACCCCAGTCAATACCTTGTTTTAGCCCGGTGAGACTTTAAGCAAAGGACTTGACTCACCTGTGTCTGGACATATGAACCACAGAAAATGTGAGACAGCAAATTTATGTTTAAAGCTGCTAAATTTGTGGTAATTTTCTACACAGCAAGAGAAATTCAATACTCCATACATGTCTGGATATTTAATAAGCCACAAAGCTGGTGTTCAAATGTCATCTCTCAGACTTCAAAATTTATATTCAGAATTATGCTAACCTTCTTACATTTGTATATTTGTCACTGATCACAAGGATTTAAAATATCTAGCTCATGGCCTGAAAAACTAAACTACTACTACATAGTTACATGCAGAATATTATATAGAGTGTGTTATATATGTAGTTATTATACCTACCAAACTTGACCACTTTGTCTTCTGTCTCACTGGCTGTGTAGTTCACTGAGTTGGATCTGTGTCATCTTTTATCATCTTCTGTCTTTCCTGTCTCCTGCTCACTATGTATTTTCAAACTATGAAAACTTTTTTATCTGAATTTGGCCGGAAGACAAATGTCTACTTTGCATTAAGAGGTAAAAACAATGTGACACCAACCTCACAAATTATACAAACTTTTACTCGTTTTAGTAAACATATTTAAATACATTTTCCTCCTCAGGAAAAGTAACTCAAAATATTATTATATGATTATGGAATGTCAAGGTAATATGGCTTAAAAGTAGTGTGTCAGCTTTATTATTTTAAGTTACTGGAATTAATTAACTTTATAGTGCTGATCGGGAAAGTGCTTTGCACTAAGAATATCTAAGTTCAGAATAATGCTTCTGAATCAAGTAAGAAACAGATGAATAGAAATACTTGAACTATGGGTTAATTCTACTTAATATTCTGCTCTCTGCAACATTTATATTTTTTTCATGTTTAATATTAGAAAAATGTCTATTTCCTTGATCACTTTGTTTCTGTTTCATACAGATTCCATCATATCTGGAGATCACTGCTTTGGTACCTGACACTTTAGTGATAATTAGATCATTAAATGCATGGCAATTTTCTACTCATTATTAAATCATCAAGAATACCAATAAGAAATATATGGCTTTAATGGCAAAGAAATTTGTTTGGCTTTTTTGCTCACTCACTGAATTTGTTTCAAATTACTACTGATACGTCAAAATAAAAACCAGCAGTATACTCATGCATTTGTCTTAACAGAAACAATTAACACCCCTTTGAAGGTGAATTGCCAGAAATAACTAAAGGGCACCTCACATGGTCCACGGGTTACGGACATCCATCCTGCATCCTGATCTGCCCTCCTGTCTATCACTAGGTTGGGTCATGGTCCCCCATTCACTACAGCAGATGCTTAGTCTTGCCTGTTACAGAATTGCTTCCATTTCAAATAGCATATGCATAAAACAAAATATGATCACTACCTTCAATTTTCATGTAAATCCTCTTTGTAACACTTACACAAAAGAGAAGGAAAAAGAAATATGATAAATGCAGTCAATGAAAACTTTCTGAATACTGCCAAACTCTGAGGAAGTTCACAATGATAGAGGCAGAACACAGGAAAAAATTTCTGCTGAAATCCAGCAGACCATAAATACTGAGAATGAGAACTCTGAGTGGAGAATGAACACATGTTCAGGAGTAAAATCTGGTCTTGGTATGGCCACTCTCATCCCTCTGCTTTTCAAAGCAGCTGAAAACTAAAGCTGGGACCTCAGTGGAGCTACTCATACATTTGGATTATTGTAACCTAAATGCATCTACATTGAGCATGAATGTATGTGTTTCTCTGGTGAAAAAATTTAGTTGACTGGAATGTTTGAACTTTATGAACTTTCTGTCTACCTATAGTAAAGGTATAGAATCTTTGTGAAGTCTGTTTTGTGTACTAACTTCATATTTTACATTATTTTTCCTATCATTGTTTCCATTGTTCAATCAACAGGTATTAAGCATCCACTGGTGCTAGGCCTTCTCAATGTACTGGAATGTATTACACCAGAACATGTTTTCCCATCTCAGAGAGCCCCTGCTCTTGTGTGTCCACAGAACTACGTAGACTCAACTCCATTCCCAAGTGAAAAGTTGGGCTGGCATCACCTGACACATCTCTGTCCATTAGAAATGTAACAAAAATCTATGTGCGTTCAGTAAATTTTATAGCAGCCACATTAAAAAAAAGTTCAAAGAAACAGATGAAATTAATATTAATAATACAATCGTGTGTTTAACTCTTTATATCCAAATTATTACCATTACAACATGTAATAAAATTATTAGTGAGGTACTTTATATTCTTTTTTAATATTAACTTTTCCAAATCCAGTGTGTATTTTATACTTACAGCCTCATTTGGGACCAGGCACATTTCAATGCCCTATAACCACAGGTGGTCAGTGGCTACTGGTACTGAACAGAGAAGATCAAGATAACACCTAACATTGATGCTACAATTTTTCGTATTTCTAAATCTAGAATTGCTAAACCTTAGAACCCAAATTCTAACTTTTTGAAAAGAGCTCTAGTCTTCAAAATTATTTTTAATGTATAAATCACTGTCCCACCATAATTTGAAGTGTCTTTTGGGTTGTTTTTCTATTTGCCCAATCAGGAAAAGCAATTTTGCTTCCAGTATTTTGAATATTGTTATAGACCAATTCGATTTTTCAGAAAAATAATATGCAAAGTTTTACAATTTCAATAAATGAACAATACTGCACTTACATAAGTTAATTATTTGTAAGTAATATCACAAAGCTGTCAGAAGGTTTATTTTGTTGTACTTATTTTTTTAACTCATGAGCTAGTTGTCAAGTACCACATTTAGTTATTTAGTTTTACACAATCACTAGTCTTCATATTACTAATACACTACTTTTATATTAACATTTAACAAGACCAATAGCTCTGTATTGTGAGCTTGACACATAAATATTAACTTTTACTGAATTAGATACTAAAAGAATACCATTCACATAGTTTTTAAACTGCGGTGAAGTAATTTTTGACAAGTATTGACATTCTATAAAAATTGAAAAAAATCATAAATTGACAGAGATCAAAATAACCAAGAGTAATAAGAAATGACCTAAAGGTTGTATAATTTTCATATTCCCTTAGAACCACCAACGCATGTGCCTTTCTGGTTGGGAAGGATATTTTTGTGAACAAGAATTCAATGACTGCAAAAAGAATCCCTGTAAGAACAATTCCACCTGTATTGACCTTGACAATGGCTATCGGTGAGTAATATATTCACTGTTTCTTTACAAAATTACTTGGAATTCACGATGTCTTTGGGATATATCCAGACATTGTTTTCACTTTACATCAATTAATTAAAATAATGGTATTAAGGTGAAGAGCCATTTCCTGAAAAGATAGTGTCACGTTCATTTAAAATTTGCAAATACTAAAGTGCAGATGTCCAGTCGAAAAAGGAATAAACAAATTTTAACTTGGAAATGCAATGTCCAGATGTGGCTCATCTTACGAATACCTTTATTTCTTCAAAACACGCTTTTGTCATTTCAGCATTGTTTCGGGTCATTCCATTCAAAATCAGTGCCACAATACGTGTCCTTAGTGGGTCTATTAAATTAAATTAAAATTATTTCTTATAAATTAATCATGAGTTTGGATTATTTTAGTCAAATTATTGGTAAATTTTACAACATTTACTATCCACATGTTCCATACTATAAT
>NW_020172187.1:3220417-3220801 GCF_003031525.2 Neophocaena asiaeorientalis asiaeorientalis
TTCCCATATCTCTTCCCTCTTGCGCCTCTCTCCCTCCAACCCTCCCTATCCCACCCCTCCAGGTGGTCACAAAGCACCGAGCCGATATCCCTGTGCCATGCGGCTGCTTCATACTAGCTATCTACCTTATGTTTGTTAATATATATATCTCCATGACTCTCTCTTGCCCTGTCACAGCTCACCCTTCCCCCTCCCCATATCCTCAAGTCCTTTCTCCAGTAGATCTGTGTCTTTATTCCTGTCTTACCCCTAGGTTCTTCATGACATTTTTTTTCCTTTCTTAACCTCCATATATATGTGTTAGCATATGGTATTTGTCTTTCTCTTTCTGACTTACTTCACTCTGTATGACAGACTCTAGGTCTATCCACCTCATTACAAATA
>NW_020172187.1:3220864-3275914 GCF_003031525.2 Neophocaena asiaeorientalis asiaeorientalis
ACCTCAGAGGCAGAGCCCTGACTCCTGGATGGAGCACCAAGAGCCTTTCATCCACACATCTCAGAATAAAAGGGAGAAAAAGTAGAGAGAATTAGTTGAAGTATGAAGAAAGAAAGAAAGAAAGTAGGGAAGGAAGGAATTAAAGAAGGAAGGAAGAAAGAAAGAAAGAAAGAAGCAAAGAAAGAAAGAAGGCCAGAAGGAAAGAAAGGAGGGAGGGAGGGAGGAAGGAGGGAAGGAAGGAAAAAAGACAGAAAGAAAGAAGATACAGTAAAATAAAATAAAGTATAAATGTCTGTTTTTTGCTCAGACAGGACGGGGTTAAGGGAGCCACTGATTCGGGGGGTCTGGCGCACTCAGGCCGGGGGAGGGAGGGGCACTGCATGCAGGGTGGGCCTGAGGCGGCAGAGGCCAGCGTGACGTTGCACCAGCCTGAGGCCCGCCGTGCGTTCTCCCGCGGAAGTTGTCCCTGGATCCCAGGAACCTGGCAGTGGTGGGCTGCAGAGGCTCCCCGGAATAGGGGTGTGGATAGTGACCTGTGCTCACACACAGGCCCCTTGGTGGTGGCAGCAGCAGCCTTAGCGTCTCCCGCCTGTCTCTGGGGTCCGCGCTTTTAGCCGCGGCTCGCACCCGTCTCTGGAGTTCCTTTAAGCAGCGCTCTTAAACCCCTCTCCTCGTGTACCAGGAAACAAAGAGGGAAGAAAAAGTCTCTTGCCTCTTCGGCAGGTGCAGACTTTTCCCCGGACTCCCTCCCGGCTAGCCGTGGTGCACTAACCCCTTCAGACTATATTCAAACCGGCAACACCAGTCCTCTCCCTGTGCTCCGACCGAAACCCGAGCCTCAGCTCGCAGCCCCGCCCGCCCCGGCGGGTGAGCAGACAAGCTTCTCGGGCTGGTGAGTGCCTGTCGGCATGGATCCTCTGTGCGGGAATCTCCCCGCTTTGCCCTCCGCACCCCTGTTGCTGTGCACTCCTCCGCGGCTCTGAAGCTCCCCCCTCCGCCTCCCGCAGTCTCCGCCCGCGAAGGGGCTGCCTAGTGTGTGGAAACTTTTCCTCCTTCACTGCTCCCTCCCACTGGTGCTGGTGCTGTCCCTATTCTTTTGTCTCTGTTTTTTCTTATTTTCTTTTGCCCTACCCAGGTACGTGGGGAGTTTCTTGCCTTTTGGGAGGTCTGAGGTCTTCTACCAGCCTTCAGTAGGTGTTCTGTAGTAGTTGTTCCACGTGTAGATGTATTTCTGGTGTATCTGTGGGGAGGAAGGTGATCTCCACGTCTTAATCTTCTGCCATCTTCAAGGTCCCCCTACAATTCTATTATTAACTGATTTTTAGATGAGAAGTTTGAAGAAACTAAATAGAAATTCTGAGTAGCCACTGCTATTATTCCAAAACTTTAATAACCAAATATATAGTTGTAAATAGTTTTTAACTTTTGACTTCTTTGGTGTGTGCACTAGGTCCCTTAAGCAGATGCAAAATCAGGCGTACTATAACTACAAAGATGTTCTTATCACACAAGCAGAATAATTGAATACAAATATAGTTATATAATTATATTTCCAGGGATAAATCAAAGTGGTTTCAGGACGTCCTCTAAAATAACTCATAAACTGTCTTTGTCTTGTGATTAAAATTGAGAATTCTGAATCATCTCAAGCATGTAAGAGTTTTTGCAACTGTTCTTCATGTTTAGTGACTGAAATGGGAAGTAAGACTTAGACTAGTCAACAGTAGGCACTTTATTTCATTATAAGGGAATTCTGAAATAGCTGGCATTTCAATAGCTGTTAGAAAAATAATGAATAACTTCCGTAATATAGGAAAACTCCCAATGACAATAGTTGACATTAGTTTAAAATACAAAAATGTAAAAACCCAGAGTTATTTTTGTGATATTATATCAATTATTAAGATTGATATATTATCACAAATTAATATTTACTGCCTATCCATCTATGTAGTGGGAGAAAGAATCAACTTTTGTTAGGCTATTGAAAAAAACTTTTCATAATTATCCATTTATTTTATTTTTCTTAAATAGCTCTATTAATTATAACCTACAATATATAAAATGAATTTTCCAGGATAGTTTTCAGACTCTGAGATATCCTTTTAAACATTCAGCTCTCTCTTAAGTTCCTGAAGATAATTAGTTTATGCATTTGTGTATGTGTATGTGACACGTAATTTTGGGATGGCTTAAGAAAGTGGGGTTTTGGCCTGGATGGGATATTGTCAGGAGGTGGGAAGCATTCTGTGATTGGGTTTATAATGAATCTCATGTAGAAGGATGGAAAACTAGACAGAGGGGGGAACCAACATGTTTACAGAGGCAGCGATCCTTCTTAATAGCCATTTTAGGGGAAGGTTTGCCATTCTTGTGGTTTAGATAATGTTCATGTTTTTGTTTGTATTCAGATATGTTTGTGGGGTAGGCTTATTTACTTATTTATTTTGTGGTACGCGGGCCTCTCACTATTGTGGCCTCTCCCATTGAGGAGCACAGGCTCGGGACGCGCAGGCTCAGCGGCCATGGCTCACGGGCGCAGCCGCTCCGCGGCATGTGGGATCTTCCCGGACTGGGGCATGAACCCGTGTCCCCTGCATCGGCAGGCGGACTCTCAACCACTGCGCCACCAGGGAAACCCTAGGCTTATTTTTGTTTTGATTCATCAGGGTCACAGAGTAGCCTTGTCTCATTTTGATGTTCTTTGAAATTGTCTATTGAAGTGTTCAACAGGAGAACAGCAACATGTAGCTGTTAAACCTAGCTTCTAGTTCCTGGCCAGCTCCTAGGAATTCTGGATTTAGTTGCTGCTTTCTCTTTCCTGAAATATATTCTCATTGATTGTGGAGGGGGGACAGAAATACATATATGTGCGTGTGAAATATATCACTTATTTGTATAAAATATGTTATCCTCATAACGTCAATCAAACAGAATGAGAAGACACAAGTATTAATTTATTATCCAGCATGATGGTACTTTTATTTAGATTAAAACACTGCCATTTGATTAAGAGGCCCTAAAGATGTAAAACAAAACAAGCAACAAAGTCTAGAAGGCTTAATTAAAATACACTTTATTTTAATATTCATGAGACATAATCAGTCTTTCTAGAAACTCTGACACCACTAGTTGTGAACTCTTAATGACAAATTTATAAACGTGTCAGAAGAGTTTGCCTCTTAAATTAACACAAACACTCTTAGTCACTTTATCATGCTTCAGATTTTTCAAAGATTACTGATTGTATTTCCAAGATGTAAGGTTGCATTTTTTTCTTGGTATAAAAATGAAAGTCCAGATGAAGTAAGCTTTCTGACTGTGCTTCTTCTTTTTGATTTTAAACCTGAAAATGTATTAATACAAATGTTCATGTTATATTAACATTGGCTTTACTAGTTTGTAAGGGGAAGAAAACATTCAATAAATACACTATCAATGAGGTGACCATAATTAGTATATGTGTTATATAAATATGATGACTCACTATTTAGGAATTACCAAGTTATCTTTTGTATAATTTATTGAGGTATGCAATTCACCCTTTTAATGTGTACAATTCAGGAGTTTTTAATATATTCACAGAAAAGTAAAAGCATTACCACAATCTTATTTTAGAACATTTTCATCACCCCAAAAGAAACCCATACCTATTAGCAGTCCCTCCACATTTTCCCCCTCCCCTCTAGGCCCTGAAAATGACTAATCTGTTTTCTGTCTCTATGGATTTGCTTGCTCTGAATATTTCATACAAATGGAATCATGCAGTATGTGGTCTTTTGTGACTGATTCATCACACTTAGCATAATGTTTTCAAGGTTTACGTCACAGTACTTCTTTCCTTTTTATAGTCAATAATATTACATCATAAGGTTATTTGTTTATCTATTCTTCATTTGACAGACATTTAGGTTGTCTACTTTTTGACTAGTATGCCCAAGTATGTGTATGCACATATTTTTCCAATTCTTTGAGTGTATAACTAGCATTAGAATTGTTGGATTATGTGATAACTCTATGTTCAACTTTTAGAGGAAAGTTCCAAACACTTGTCTAAGTAAATGCACTATTTTACAATCCCACCAGCAATGTGTGAGGGTGTCAATTTCTCCACATCCTTGTCAGTACTTGTTAATGTCTTTTAATTTCTGATTCCAGTCATTTGAATCTTCTCTATTTTTCTCCTGGTCAATCTAGTTTAATGTCTTTTGACAGAACAAACTTTGAATTTCATTGCTTTTATATATTTCTTTTTATTCTCTATTTCATTAATCTCATCATTTCCTTCTTCTGGCTGTAGTTTTATTTTTTATTTTTATGTAGTTTTATTTTTCCAGGTGGATGGTTTCATTATTGATTTAAAAATCTGTACTTTTTAAATACCAGTATTTACAAATATAAATTTTGCTCTAAGCACTGCTTTAGCTGCACCTTATAATTTTTTGGTGTTTTCTGTGTTTATTTTTATTCATCTCAGAATATTTTCTAATTTCCCATGTGATTTCATCTTCAGCTCACTGGTTATTTAGGAGTGTGACATTTAATTTCCACATATTTGTGAATTCTTCAGATTTCCTTCTGATTTTAACTTCTACATTTATTGTGGTCAGAAAACATATTTTATAAGGGTTTTCCTGAAGCTTGTTTCATGACCTAACACATGGTCTATAATGGAGAATGTTCTATACCTACTTGTGAAGAACTTGTATTCTGCTGTGGTTGGGTAGATGTTCCATAGTCTGTCTTTTAGTCCTGGTTGGTTTACTTTGTTGATGTAGTCCTATATATCCTTGTCGTCTCCTGCCAATTTGTTCTATTCATTATAGAAATTGGATATTGAAGTTTACAATTACTATTATTGAATTGTTTATTTACCCTTTCAATCTGTTACTCTTTGATTCATTTAACTGGGGCTCTGCTTTCAGGTGTGTACACGATAGTAATTGTTAGATCTTACTGATAGATATAAATATAAATGTTCTTGTCTCGCGTAACATGCTTTTGTCTTAAAGTCTGTTTTGCCTGATATTATAGTTGACTCAGCTGTCTTTTGACTATAGATTGCATAGTGTGCATTTTCCTATCCTTAATCTATTTGTGACTTTGAATATAAAGCTTTTCTCTTGTAATTAGCATACAATTAGACTACTTTCTAAAATTCACTCTGCCAATCTCTACCTTTTAGTAGCATTATAAACTCAATTTTCATTTAAGGTGAATACTGATAAAATAGGGTAAAAATATGCTATTTTTAAAGGTCTTTTTGTTCCTCTGCTTCTGCACCATTGCCTTCTCTTGTGCTAGATATTTTCTGGTGTTACACTTTAATTTCCTTTCTACTTTTAGCATGTATTTTTTACTTATTTTCTTAGTGGTTATCTTATCAATTACAGTTAACTTCTTAACTTAAAACAGTCAACATAATATTGACACCAACTTAATTGCAGTTGGAGAAACTTGGCTCCACTATTGCTCCATTTCCTCCCACCTACCTTAGGCTATTATAAATTATAAATCCATCAGTGCAACTTTGTAATTATTGCTTTATTCACTGTCTTTTAAATGAGATAGGAGACGACAAGAGTAATAAGCAAAACATACGTTTATGCTGTCTTTTATATTTATATATTCACTATAACTGGTGCTCTTTGTGTGTGTGAATTCAAGTTACTGTTTAGTGTCTTCTCCTTTTAGCTTAAAGGACTCCCTTTACTATTTCATATAGGGCAGTATGTTAGTGATGAATTCTCTCAGTTTTGTTTTGTTTTTTTAAATAGACTATGTAGTCCTGGAAAGAGCAGCAGTAGCCCCTTGGGTCCCTCCAATGCTGTGAGGGGCTGGGACCCCAGTGGCACCACAGGATGGCACAGCCTTTATTTTAATTTTTTAAATATTTATTTATTTATTTTGGCTGGCCCAGTTCTTAGTTGCAGTGTGCGGGATCTTTAGTTGTGGTATTCAGACTTCTTAGTTGTGGCATGTGAACTCTTAGTTGTGGCATGCATGCAGGATGTAGTTCCCTGACCAGGGATGGAACCCAGGCCCCCTGCATTCTGAGTGTGGAGACTTACTCACTGGGCCACCAGGGAAGTCCCTCTCACAGTTATTTTTAAATCTGGGAATATCTTAATTTCTCTTTTAATTTAAAGGATAGATTTCAGGGACATAGAATTCTTGGCTGACTGTTTTTTTTTTTTCTTTCAGCACTTCAAATATGCCTGACCTACATGGTTTTTGATAAATTGGTTGTTAATCTGACTGAGGATCCCCTGTACATGAGTCACTTTTCTCTTGATGCTACCAGAATTCTCTCTTTGTCTTTTCACATGTTGACTATCATATGTTTAGACTTTTATCTCTTTAAGTCTATCCTACTTGGAGATTGTTGAGGTTCACAGACATGCAGATTAACATTTTTCATCAAGTTTGGAAAGTTTGACATTTATTTCTTCAAATATTTTACCTTTTTCTCTCTTTTATCTGCTTCTGAAATTCTCACATGTATATGTTAATGTACTTGATGTTATCCTACAGGTATCTGACTATGTTCATTTTTCTTATTTTTTCATATCTTCAAAATCAATAATGTTAATTGATTGATTTTCAAATTCACTGCTTCCTTCTTCTGCTACCTTAAATCTGATGTTATGTCTCTCTAGTGATTTTTTAATTTCATGTTTTATACTTTTCAATTCCAGAATTTCTATTCATTTCTTTTTTGTAATTCATATCTCTTTATTGACATTCTCAATTTGGCAAGACATCAGTCTCATACTTTTAGTAATGGTTTAGATGTAGTTTCTATTTTTCTTTGAACATATTTATTATAGCTGATTTAATATATTTTTCAAGTCCAATATCCAGGCTTCCTTCAGGATAATTTCTATTGATTGTTCTAATTCCTGTGTTTGGAACATACTTTTCTCTGTGTGTACAACTCATAATTTTTTAAAGTGAACACTTAGCCTTTAAATAATCTAATGTGGCAAATCTGGAAATCAGATCCTGCTTCTTCTCAGTTGTTACTGGTTTTCTTATTTTTTTTGTAATTTTTTTTTGCTATTGTTTATTTAGTGATTTTCCTGGAATAGTTGTATAAGTTATTTATTTTTTGTCATATGTAACTATTGAAGTCTCTGCTCAGCTAACCTAGTGGTTAGCTAAAGATTTAACAGATTTTAAAATTTTCCTTGAACTAGTAAGTCCCCAGGCTTTACTGAGAGACTCTGTGTGTCTGGTGAGGCATGCGTTCAATGTTCAGGCAAACAGTTTACAGCTCTGTCATATTCCTCACTTCTTGCTTGCACTGAACCTCCAGGTTAGTCAGAGATAGGAGATTAAGGTCTTTTCATGTCTTTCTTAGGCAAGTGCACAAACTTTCATGTTGTATTGTGTTTTGTTTCCCAGGAATATATCTGGCTTTTCAAGGACCTCTATGAAATCTCATTACCCACTTTTACCTTTAAGTATATTGTTTAGCCTCTCATTAGCCTCAACTGGAATCATCACCTCTAGCAGCTGCAATGTTAATCAATCACCACTGATTGTTTTTAACAAATGCCCATTATGTAGGAATTTTTTAAACAGAATGAGCTTTGATTCAGGTCAAATAAAGTCTATTCCAGAGAATGACACATTCAGAGAGATGTCAGATCAATGAAATGGTGACATTACCTGGGGAGGACCTTTTAAGTGAGCTTCAAAACTCCACTACCCCTGCCCCCCTAATGGCTGTTAGGTAGCTCGTTTCACAGATACCATAACAGCAATGCTGTTGGTTTTCGAATATTTTGCAGAGCTGGGAAAGAGAGATGGGAATAGTGCGAGTTAAACCACCACAAAGCTGACTGTGCTTGTGAGATTTAGCCATTTTTCTTCAGTAAATACTCTTCAGATTGTTGCAAGCCTTCAGTTTATTTCCAGAATTCTGAAAAAATTGACCGCGACTATGTTTTTCCAAGGTTCTTTTTCCTTTTGTGTAAGATTAGATTTTCAGAAGTCTTTCTCCACCATACTGAACTGATTCTACCAAATTATATTTTATATTACAAAGAGAATGAGAGACAGAGAGAGAGGGAGAGAGAGAGACAGTTTTAGAGTCAGAGTGTCTGGATATAAGATACAAAGTTTAGTTCTATTGCTAACGATGAGTATGAATTGGGTTAAGGAAGTTTACTAAGCTTCCAATTTCCTTATCCAGAAAGTGGAAATAATAATCATTATGTCACATAGGCTTATGATGATAATTAAATAAAATCTGTACATGAAGTATTTAGTTCATTTCTTGATATATAATAAAGTCTAAATCACACTTTCTTATTATTGCCAACATTTGTCTTGCTTTCAAAATATATGTATGAATAAGAATAGAGTAGCATCTTATAAATGATGAATCCTTAGAATCATATAGATATCAACTCATCCTCTTTTATATATATATACACACAGACATATATGTATACAGCAAATAAAGAACACTTAAAAAGAGATTACTTTATTATTTTGTAATTAAGGAAGAGTTTATTAGCTAAGTTTAGGGCCCTCTGAAGCTTTCCTACAAATTTCCACTCAGCAAAAATTTCAGGAGTCTCAGTAAAGTATACAATGACTATCTTATTATATTTAGTGAAAAGTCAGTCTAAAAAACATCAAAAATTGCAAAGATTCTTAACTTTCACACCATTTGAAGGAATTCATATTATACATCATGATAAATGTTTAAAATAGCATATATTTTAATAGATCAAAAAGAATTGCATTTCCTTGACTATATACTTATGCTCCTTGAGAAGAAAACATTAAGAAATAAAAATTTGCTGGAACATCAAATCTCTTAAGTAATCTGTGTTTCCTAAATTACTGAACTACCTATGTATTCTCATCTCTAAACAACTGGAGTTAACATAATTTAGTGTTTACATAGTTTCAAGATATTAAAAAGCAAATTGGGCTAGGGATGTAATTTGAATGCTGACTGCAACATGCCTTCTGCTATTCCTGGCATGGTTTAGAATTTAACTACCTTCTTTATTTCTGATTTTTCTTTCCCCCAAACTGTCAACAGCTTTAGCTACAGATGGGGCTCAGTATGGCAGTTATTGGACCCAGATGCCACAGTCTGGAGCACGTTTTGCCAACAGCATCTGGCTCCTTTGCTGCCTATATAATTGGCATTTGTGTTGATTCCTGGGCCTGCTTTTCTTATGGACACTACAGTGTGGGCTTGCAGAAAACACGGTTTGCCCCCAGTTGACCATAAGAATTTTTTCTCAGCTTATAATTTATGCAAATTTGTCCTAGATGTCTTAAATTTTGAAGTGCTATGCATTGGGACATTTTGTGTTTCTTTAAGGACATGTTTTAAAATTTTTAATGGAAATAACTGGAAAAAAGTTTGAAACTTTATGAGTATAATTTTTAAAAATCTATGTGATCTACATGTATCCAACATATTGAATGAAAACTACAAAATTATGGTGTATTACGAGAGAGTTTTGCTTTTTTTTTCTTTGCTTAGCTTATGCATAGGAGCACAAAATGTTAAAATACAAGTAAAATAAGTGCCAATATAAATATAAAACAATAACAGAATTTTAATCCAAGCAACAGCAATCTATGGTACTCACCATTAGGAGATGAAAGAATTTTCCTTTACAAAACCCAGAATTTTGAAAAAGATATATGTTGGTATGTGAATCCTTCACCTCCTTTTTGGATAGCTACACCATATTTTATTTTATGGGTATAACAAAATGACCACTCAGAGAATGTAAATGTTTTGCAGTTATAAACTATTATTTGGAGAAATCATTTATATGTGCCTCGTTACAGGCATGTATCTGTAGATTTCTACAATAAATTACTCGAAGTGAAATTGAGGAATCAAAGTCTTTCAACATTCAAGATTTGGACAGATTTTATCAAATTATCTTTTGGACAGATTTAATATTACATTCACACAGGCAATTAATGAGACTATTTGTATCAGTCACTTCTAGTTTATATTATTTTGTGCTAGAAAAAGATCTTTTAGTGAGGCTTAGATATGCCCATTTTATATATGAGAGAAATAAGACTTAGAAATTTTCAGTAATTTAAGCAAAATCACAGTGTTAGAAAGTAGTGAATCCAAATATCAGACCAATATCTGTGTGACTCCAAATCCATGGTTTTAGATCACTGTCAACTAATCTTGCTTTGAATATAAAATACTACATATATTGCCACTGCCTATCCCACAGCTACCAATGAGGACAGCCACCACTGTAGTTCTAACAAATTTGTGCAAGATTAGTTATCCTTCTCTTAGTGGAAGAGTTGGAACCTCACATAATTCCAATTTCATCAAAAAAATAATAGCTCAAGGAATAAGCATACTGTCTGGACAGATGAATACATCCTATGACCAATTGTAACATTACACATAGGCTTTAGAATTTAAGTAAAATTACTTTTTGACAACAATAGCACAAAGGAAGGGAAGGGAAAAATCACTGTTTCTTGTTTTAAGGCTGTTACATTTCATCTTAAATCATATTTGAAGATACTGATAAACTAATAAGATATTCGAGAACCACTATTGAATGAATAAATGAATTCTTTTATGTCACTGAAGCTGGGTTGAAAGGAGAGAGGAAAGCGAGTTTTATCTGGCTCCATGATATTTTTTTCAGAATGAATAAAGTTCCTGTTTTTTCCCACCTGAAAAACTCTCCGTGTACCCTCTGTATTAGTTTCCTAGGTGATGATTTGTGTTCCTTAGCTTCTACTGTACCACCCCGGTCTCTGCCTTCATCTCTTCCTGGCACTCTTCCTGTGTACTTGTCCAGCTCTCTCTCCAAAGTCCCCCTTCTTATAAGGACATCAGTAACATTGGATTAAAGCTAATCCACTAATTAACTCACGTTAACTTGATGACTTCTGTAGAGACCCCATTTCCAAAGGCCACATTTTGAGGTTCTGAGGGTTAGGACTTCAAGGTCTTTTAGGGACATTTAATTCAAGTTAATAACACCTTCCATGTATTAAAACATTTCTCATAACCATAGCAGCCCAGAATTTTATAATTTAACATAGCCATATGTACAATGTCTTGAATTTTATTACAGAGTCGTGTCAGAATATATTTAAATATTATTTCTATTATTTAAAAAAGTAGGAAAAATCTTTGAGTGTTAGATCATCTCATTTCATATGGAACTCTAGTAAAAGTCTAGATTAAAAGTGTTATCGTCTTAGAATGGGTTTTATTTGTTTGCTTGTACTTTAAGATTTGTTTTTGAAATGGTGACTTGTTTCATACAAAGCCCTGGAAATTATAAAATTTGAGAAAAATGCAAAATAAAAACAAAACAATCTAGATACGTTCAGCAATCGTTCATTAGGAAACCTTCAGCCATCTCTTGCCTCATATTTGATGGTGCATGTGAAGGCAAACACCCAGTGAAGACCTGTGAATAAATAAACTAGTGACTTTATTATTCCATTACTTGTTATAATGAAGAAATGTGCATATACCTAGCCATTAAAAGAAATTCAGGTTTGAAATGTGGTATATTTTGGTTAACTACTAAATACTGTTGTCCTCATTGCTACACACACTTGCTTATATTTGAGAACTCTATTGGACATTTGGTTTATGGTTTTCAATAAGTGGATCCTCTAGCACCAACTTTTAGTCACAGAGACTTAATGTTATTCATTTCATTTAAAGTATGAACTTGTTCCCAGTTATTTTCTTTTAGAGAAACAGCTCTTTTGAAAAAGAGAATTTTTTCCTTGTCGAGCCCTTCTTAACTTAATGAAGTTGAAATTGCTTTCCTCAGTATTTATATTTCTGCTCACTTGTTCTTAGAATTCCACATTCTTTCTATTAATTTTCATCTATCTCTACTTGACTTCACTCTTTCTTGTTTTAATGTATCCTTACTGGATTGATTGTTTCTTCTCTGTTAACATACAGCTTGGGCTTTTCTATTCTCAATGAACATGTGTTGATCTGGGTTCAATTCTAGCCCTGACATTTTTTCTGAATACATTTTAATATAGACTTTATATAAAAATCAGTTATAGGATTACAGAACAAAATTTTGTAAAAAATAGATTTCCCATATAAGCCCTAAAAAAGCCTCTATATTCCACCTATCCATCCTCTCCTCCCTTACACCCCTGGCAAAACTGACCTTGTTACTGTCTTTATAGTTTTGCCTTTTCCAGAATGTCATATAAATGGAATCATATGTTATGTATTATTTTTCAGACTGGCTTCTTTCACTTAGTAATATGCATTTAAGTTTCCTCTATGTCTTTATAGCTTGATAGCTCATTTATTTTTATTGCTGAATAACACTTTTTTTTTCAACCATCAACTTATTGAAGGACAACTTAGTTGATTCCAATTTTTGGCAATTATGAATAGGCTAGTGTAAAGATCTATGTGCAGGTTTTTTTTTTTGTGTGTGTGTGTGTGTACATAGATTTTCAACTTATTTGAATAAATACCTAGGAATGAGATTGCTGGATCTTGTGATAAACTTATGTATGTTTAGCTTTGTAAAACCTGCCAGATTGTATATCAAACCAAGTGTAAGGTTTTGCATTCCCACCAGCAATGAATGAGAGTTTCTATTGCCTCCAGTCCTTGTCAGCATTAGGTGTTATCAATGTTTTTAATTTGTCATTCTAGTAGGTGTGTAGGTATATTTCATTGTCGTTTTATTTGGAATTCCAATGACACAGGGTGCTGAGCATCTTTTTGTATGTGTATCTGTCATTTGTATATCTTCATTGGTTAATTATTTGCTCAATATTTTGATGAAGTATAAAAAATCCCATTTTTAAATTGAGTTGTTCATTGAGTTTTAAGAGTTCTTTGTTTATTTCGGAAACAAGTCCTTTATCAGATATATATTTTGCAATGTCTCTCAATCAGTGCTTTGTCTTTTCATACTCCTGATAGATTCTTTTTCAGAGCAGAAGTTTTTAGTTTTAATGAAGTCCAACTCTATTTATTTATTTATTTATTTTTTATAAATCATGTTTGTGGTATTGTATCTAAAAAGTCATCACCAAACCCAAGATTGCCTTGTATTTTTCCTGTGTTATCTCCTAGATGTTGTATAGTTTTGCATTTTACATGTAAGTTTATGTTTCATTTTGGAGCCTGTCTTTTTTTAGCCATGTGTTCTTGAGCAACTTGGGGTCATCATTGATGATCAGTTTCATCATCCTTAAGTTAAGAAGAGTGGTGCTTATTTTTCAGTCTTGTATAAATAATGTGCATATGGTCCCAAATATAGTGTTTAGCACATGGGAAAATTCACAAATTTTAATTTTCTCTACTTCACATTTCTAGCCCTAATTTTATTACCCAGCATGGTCAAAAGCCCTACTTTTCCTTTAGAACTTTTCATCTAAATTTAGGGAGATATAATAATGGAATTTATACTATCCTTTGTCAGCAGACCATAGTGTATCTTTAGGCATTCTTTCGCTAGATTATTGTCACGTGCTGGAATCAAAGTTCTGTCTCACTTGCTGATGCTAGTATATTAACACATCATAATGTCAAAATTTATCACGATTCATTGTGGCAGACATTGTAAAACGGTAGTTTTTTTTTTTTTTTAAGATACAAAATGTCAATGGTTTTATGTATCTTGAGACATTTATCAAAAAGAAAATGCAAAAGAATGCAAGGAAATATGAACAAAAATTTAAGTTAATAAAGAACACATATGTTTGGTTTCATGTTTTTTTAATAAAATTTTTTAAAAAATGACACCAAACAAAACCATTTATTATTTGAATATACATACATAGATTAAATTGTGAAGAAATATTTGGGAATGATAAACCAAATTTCAAGACAATGATTATGTCTGAAGAAATAATGGAAAAATATGATTGGGCAGGGATTCATAAAGATCTTCAAATAACTTGGGAACTTGGGAATATCCTCTTTCTTTTCTTTTTTTTTTTTTTTGCGGTACATGGGTCTCTCTCTGTTGTGGCCTCTCCCGTTGTGGAGCATAGGATCCGGACGCACAGGCTCAGC
This sequence comes from Neophocaena asiaeorientalis asiaeorientalis, assembly GCF_003031525.2. Lineage (NCBI taxonomy): Eukaryota > Metazoa > Chordata > Mammalia > Artiodactyla > Phocoenidae > Neophocaena > Neophocaena asiaeorientalis. Next base: position 3,234,921 of record NW_020172187.1, read on the forward strand.
GGCCATGGCTCATGGGCCCAGCCACTCCATGGTATGTGGGATCTTCCTGGACCAGGGCATGAACCCGTGTCCCCTGCATCGGCAGGCGGACTCTCAACCACTGTGCCTCTATCCTCTTTCTTAATAATGGTGGAATATAAGTGGGTAATAAATTGATTAATAGTCAAAAAACAGATTTATTTAATCAATATTTTACTTTGTAGCATCTGAAATATAGGACAGAAAACTAAATAAAATTTAGAATTGTAGACTTGTGCCCATATTTCAGACATTGCAATGCCAATAGAAGGGACCAGATGTAAATTTACTCAATTGTGGATCTATGGATTTTTTAATGTCTACAGATTGTGTTGATTTCAGTCCTAAAGCCCTACCTTCATTCCATCAGGCAAAACAACCCCTTCTCATATTTTAATCAGTGACCTTTAAAGAACTGAAGAATTTGAACCAGTTGCTGAAAATGTTTGCTATATTCATTGAACTATTAAAATAGTTTTAATGAGTCTCCTTCGATCTAGTGATCAAACGCACACACACACAAATGAAACATGTTATTACTATGAATTAAAATTTCACAATAAAAATTCAAGGTGTTTTTAAAAATTATTTTTTTATTTTCCAGAATTATATAATTTTATAGATACAAATATAGATATAGATAGATAGAGCCATAGATTCAACTGTAAGTATATGAAAGAATGGTTCAAACTGGTTTAACTGATAACCAATAACCAAATCACCAGTTCATTTAACTAGAAGTCCAGAGATAAGGAGAGCAATGTCAGTAGGAAATGACCTCATTTCTTTGAGATCCGCTTGGTTGTGCCATGGTCTGGGTACATGGTGGAAAAGTGATGTTAAACATCCTGTCTCCACATGTGTATCCCAGGGCATCATTGAAAGAGAGACAGCATCATTTCTGGTTGCTTTATTAGAGTGAGAAAGCATATTTCTTACAAGACCTCAGCAAATGTCACAACTCATTGACTTGCATGTGTCAAAGGTCCACACCAAATGTCAATGTTAATTAGTTTAGTCTTGGGTTCCTAAACAAGATACTTTAGGAGGTGAGTAAACAAGGCTGCACTCTGGAGCTAAAACCTTCATCCTACGCTGAGAGATTCAGATTTAATAGGCCTGGGGTGCAGTCTGGGCTTCAGAATTTTCAGAAGTTAGTGGTTGATTCTAAAGTGTAGCCAAAGTTGAAATTCACTGTCTTGGAGCAAACAGACTCACCCTTGGCATGGGGAGCAGCACAGCATCAATTTCCCATTTAGCACATGAAATACAGAAGAGGGGGTAGATTCCTGAATAAAGTCAGTTATATAAAGAAATAGGCAAGGGAGAATGGGTGCTATGTAGTTAACTGATGACATCTGCAGGTTTTCCCAGTTGTAGAGTGCAGTATCTACAATCTGAAATAAAAAATAAAAGACTTTGGGACTTCCCTGGTGGCACAGTGGTTCAGTAGCCACCTGCCAATGCAGGGGACATGGATTCAAGCCCTGGTCTGGGAAGATCCCACATGCTGAGGAGCAACTAAGCCTGTGCACCACAACTACTGAGCCCTCCTGCTACAACTACTGAAGTCCACTTGCCTAGAGCCTGTGCTCCACAAAAGAGAAGCCACTGCAATGAGGAGCCCAAGCACCACAACGAAGAGTAGCCCCCACTCACCACAACTAGAGAAAGCCTGCGTGCAGCAATGGCGACCCAATGCAGCCCAAAACAAACAATGAAACAAATAAATTAAAAGACTGACATGGGGAAATCAGGTTGTATATTTAAAGTTTAGGAGGATACAGATGAATATAATGAAAGGCATTAAATTAGACTCAAAACGTTGTATAGATTTATGTATATAAAAAGAAAAAGCAAGCATTCAAAAATTCCAATAAATTTGTGTTCTCTAGCAATAACAACTTTATAGATATAAGAAAATGAAAACACAGTAAACTGAGATTGTCATAAATATTAGAGAATCTGTTTATTTCAATTAAAATGGACATAATATCTGGTATAGAAACAGCCATTATCCTTAAAAACATTAACATATTGACCGGCTTTAATGCAAATGTGGCAACCACATTTCAGTGGAGACATTGGAGGATTTTATTAAAGTGAAAATGTGTCGGAAAGGGATAAATATTTTTTTGTAGTCATGTTTAAGAATACCACATTAATTAGTCAGGCACTGAATAAATTACTAGGGAAATGGGATAGATACATGAGATCTGAGGGGAAAGAACAACAAGAAAGCTCCAAAGGATGAGACCTTAACCAGGCTGATGAGTTGGACAACAGCATAAACACCTGCAATGACTGAAGAATGGGTTCCAGAGAGAGTCAGCTGGTGGGGCTCCTACCACACAATTTCACTAACCTCACAATTTCACCTTCTAGTTGTACTGGGATTGATAAATTACTAGGTATTCTGAAGTTTAACCCTCGATGTGACATAGACATAAATAGTGTTTATACAGTCAACATTATTAAATTTTAAACATTTCCTTTAGAAAATCTGGAAGAAAGAAATTAAACCCAACAATATACTACTCAAAATTAGAGTATGCTTTTATATTTGTAGAAAAATGAATGAGTAAATATTGATTGATATCTTATGCATGTCTGGCATTCAAAACAAAACTGGCCATATCACTCTGCTGAGAGAGTACTTCACCTTTCCGAACTTGCTTATTATTTAATCACAAGCAAGTTCTGAAAGGTGAAGTACTCTCTCAGCAGAGTGATATGGTCAGTTTTTCAGGCTTCAATACTGCATTGGTCAAAATTTGCTCTATTGCATCTACTGTACAACTATTCTCCTGTGATTAGTCAGATTGACTTGACTTTTACTCACTGGTGAAGGCATCCCCAAAGGAAATCAAATCATTGGTACCATTCTACAAAATCTTTGCAGAAGAGAACCTGTGAGTCACTTTGTAGGAAGTCAAATACCTTACTGTTAATCATATGTGAAGAAATAAACTTTCCTTTAATAAACACCTGAAATGTTTCATAACTAAAACCAAACATCTCTATGAAATCACTAATGACATAGTAAACTGAAAATTCTGACTAAGATGTCAAATTTGTCATGATTATCTAAATTACTCTTTCTATGTCCTTTTTAAGTGAACAACAAACTAAAAGAGAAAAGGAAAACTGCATCAGTCCTGGCAACAGGGCATAACATCATCTTCTTGCCTGAAATATTGGGAACATAAGCAAGAGATAGTGTGAAAGGATCAGGCTGAAAAACAAACAGTAAACAAAACTACAGAGCTGCCTTCTAAAAATCTTTTCAGCATAAGGGTAGTGATCCTCATCTACTCACTGGAGGGACCCGATCTCTCATGGCTGCCAACTCCACCCCCATGAACCTGTTGCCACCGGGCTCCCACGACCCCGACAGTTGTGCCCCCTCTGCACCCTGTCTTCACTGGAGCAGACCCGAGTGCTCCAGGGCAGCTGTGGGAGAAGACCCCTGTGGTTGGCCCACATGCAGAGGTGGGGCTAAAACCACAGCAGAGCCCCAGGGGCAGGGTGACTAAGGAAGAGGAATGAAAATATTTCCGGGCACTATAGCTTAAATCCCCGCAATCAGCTTGGTAAACCCAGTGTACATGGAATACCTGAATGGAATATGAGTGTTCCCCAAACTGAAACGTGTCTATGGGGACAAGTACACATGAGAAATGGGCCAGGTCAGAGTATGAGCTGTCCCCACAGTTACCACAGTGGGTCCAGAGACCTACCAAGAGGTATTGGAGGGTCTCCTAGGGAGGCAGAGTTTGGCTGTGACTCAAAGTGGGGACAAAGACACTGACAGCTGAGAACCCAGAAAAATATTATTATTACTATAATTTGTTTTGTTTTGTTCTGTTGTTGTTTTTTTATTTTATTTACTTATTTATATATTTAAACATCTTTATTGGAGTATAATTGCTTTACAATTGTGTATTAGTTTCTGCTTTATAACAAAGTGAATCAGCTATACATATACATATATCCCCATATCTCTTCCCTCTTGTCTCCCTCCCTCCCACCCTCCCTCCCCCACCCCTTTAGGTGGTCACAAAGCACTGAGCTAATCTCTCTGTGCTATGTGGCTGCTTCCCACTAGCTAACTATTTTACATTTGGTAGTGTATATATGTCCATGCCACTCTCTCACTTTGTCCCAGCTTACCCTTCCCCCTTCCTGTGTCCTCAAGTCCATTTTATTATTTTTTAATTTTTTCAGTTTTAATGTATTTTTTATTTTTCTATTTTTACTTTACCTTTTCAGTGTTCTGTGTTTTTTCTTGTTTTGTTTTTAATCTGTTTTTTATTATTTTTGTGTTTGTTTTCTTTCTTTTTTTTTTTCTTTTTTTTAGTTTGCATTCCACTTTTGCTTTGCTTCTTTTTTTATTTTTGTTAGTTTTGTTTTTAATTGTTTGATTTTGCTTTTGGGTTATTTTATTTGTCTGGTTGTTCTCTTGTTTTTTGTTTTCTTTGTATGTGTGTGTGTTTCTTTTGTTTTTGTCTGTTTGCTTTTGCTTTTACCATTTGTTTTGGGTTTTGTTAGTCTGTTTGTTTTCTCCCCCTCTTTATTTTTTTTTTTCCACACTGTGTAGCTTGTAGGGTCTTGATTCCCAGCTGTGGGTCAGGCCTGAGCCTCTGGAGTGGGAGGACCAAGTCCAGGATGCTGGATCCTCAGAGAATTACCAGCCCCAGAGAATATTAACTGGGGAGAACTCTCCCAGAAGTCTCCATCTTGACTCCGAGACCCAGCTCCATGAAATTTCCTGCAGGCTCCACTGCTGGAAGCATCATGCCAAACAACAAGCAAGACAGGAACACAAACCCACCCATCAGCAAACAGGCTGCCTAAAGTCATACTAAGCTCACAGACGCCCCAAAACACATCACCTGACACAGCCCTGTGCATTCAAGGACAAGATCCACCTCCACCCATCAGAGTGCAGGCACCAGTCCCTCCCATGAGGAAGCCTACACAAGCCACTAGACCAACCTCATCCACTGGGAGCAGACACAAAAAGCAAGAGGAACTACAACCCTGCAGCCTGCAAAAAGGAGACCTCAAACACAGTAAGATAGACAAAATGCGAAGACTGAAAATTATGTTGCAGATGAAGGAGCAAGGTAAAAACCCACAAGACCAGATAAATGAAGAGGAAATAGGCAATCTACCTGAAAAAGAATTCAGAGTAATGATAGTAAAGATGATCCAACATCTCAGAAATAGAATGGAGGCACAGATCGAAAAAATACAAGAAATGTTTAACAACGACCTAGAAGAACGAAAGAACAAACAAACAGTGATGAACAACACAATAACTGAAATGAAAAGTACACTAGAAGGAATCAATAGCAGAATAACTGAGGCAGAAGAATGGATAAGTGAGCTGGAAGATAGAATGGTGGAAATAACTACTGCAGAGCAGAATAAAGAAAAAAGAATGAAAAGAAATGAGGACAATCTCAGAGACCTCTGGGACAACATTAAACATAGTAGTATTCCAATTATAGGCGTCCCAGAAGAAGAAGGGAAAGATAAAGGGTCTGAGAAAATATTTGAAGAGATTATAGTTGAAAATTTCCCTAACATGGGAAAGGAAATAGCCACCCAAGCCCAGGAAGCACAGAGAATCCCATACAGGATAAACCCAAAAGTGGAAGTTTGCAACCACAGGAAAGACTTGGGAGTGTTGTCCATGGTTTGATATACCATATAAGACCAACAGTTTGATTTATTTCCTTCTTTCCTCCTCTCTCAACCCCATCTGTCCCAGCTTAATGAATTCTATAACAATATACTTTTATACTTCCAACCATCACATCTTATTAGAGTCTTTAGAGTTGAAGAAACAGCAAAAGAAAGAAGCCATTTACCTAACGCACTCCTTTATGCAATCATGTGCTTCCAGACCCTGATCTCAAATCCCAGTTAATACTACTCTGGAAATGACTCACCAGTAGGGATATAATATATTTTACTTGTGAAAATTTGGGAATTAATCAATATTTTATGGTTCATCATCACAAACATGACATGCACATGAAGACAGATCAGTGCAGAGACACTGACAGCAGCTGTGTTGGGGCATCCAGAGGGAAAGCCTGAATCACCTGAAAGTCACCTGAAAAGGATTGGGAAAAAAGACCTTCAATGAGCACTCTTATTGAGTTTCTTCCGATATTCCTCATGTTTGTAATATTTCAAGAAATCTTAGGAAGTCAACATCAAAGATAGATATTTAAATTCCTTCAAATGTCCTTCAAGATTTGGCTCCTTTAAATACAGAAGAGTTATCGTTGGACATTCAAATATTTAGGGTGAAAGTACATTGAAAAGGAGAGACAAGAGAGCCTAAATATGGGAGGAATGTAAACGTAATACTCAGATTTTCTTTGTAAATTGAAAGTACAAAAACACTGTGCTTTATGGAACTCCTTATTAATCCAATACATCTAAGTCCAAGCCTGCAAAGTTTTGATGTCTGATACTATAGACATCTTTATGGTCCTGACTTGCTTATTCCAACCCTCTTGCTTTGTTTATAGTTTTCCCCAAAGCCTCCCTGTTTTCATTCCTTCATATGTCCAAACTGTATCTCTCATTCCAGATCAGTTTTTCTCACCATCTCCTTTATGAAATTGTCTCAAAATCTTTGACCTCACACTAGTTTTGTCTTTTTCATAAGAAATTCTTTGGCCCCTTATTGCCTCTACTTATAACAATAGCTATTATATTTACTTGCTATGATAAAATCATTAACTCTTTTGTATTAGAACACTGATTTTAGTTTTTCTGACATCCTTCAAAAGATACTGTACTGTGTTTTCCACTAAGTAAGACCTCAATATGTTTATTTTGAATTTAACTGAATTGTTGTTGTTGTTGTTCTTTTCGTAATCTTCTACATTTTGGAGTACTAGAAAGTAGTTGTTGCAATTTTTATGATCATTTTGTTTTAGAAAATTTTTATGTCATATACTTAAGTTATACTTTACTCTGAGGAATGCTGACAATAAAGTGATACATTTTCTTTATCAAAAAAATAGTGGTGATCCTGGAGAAGCACTAATCTTATCTTCTATTTTAGATGTTTGAGGACTAGAGACCAGAATCTCTTTCACTATAGTAAGTCAGCTGCATTCAGAAGTTGCTATTCTGGGAAGCTTAGGATTTGTGTAAAGTTTATTGCAGCAGAAACCTGGAGGGAAAAGGGGTTTCTCTCTTGTGCAGCAGCTCTCTTCTTGCCACAGAGAAGAGAAGCACCAGAAAAAAAGATGAGCACATCCACATCATCACTATGGTGATGATGCCAAGCTAAGCAGAAAGTCAACTGATGGATGACAACTTGGCTGTCATTCAATCCCAGAGATGCCCTGCCAAGGGAAAAATGAGATCTATATCAATCAGATTTCCAATGAATGATGTTAAAATGATTGAATTCCATCATATCACGTGGGCATTGAGGGGGTCCAAAGAGAATTCAGTCACCTTTTTTATGGACAAATACCATGCATATGTGGATATCTATATGTAAAAGATGAAACAGAACAAATAAAAGAATAAACAAGAATCATGGGCTGATAACCCATGCTACAGAATAAAAGGAGGACTTGAAATTAGGAGACAAAGCAAACCACTGAAAAAAAGTTGTTTAATTTTAAGAGTATTGCATGTGCTAAGTGAAAAATTTGCTGGTACAGAATTGTATTAAGAAAAGCATAAAATTTTTAATCTCCTACCCAACCCAATACTCAATATATCCATATTTAATAATAATGGTCTTAATCAAAGCACCCACTCTAGTCCAGGTACTTTTCTAAATAATTTACAGGTAGTAGCTAAATTAGTCTCTACTTGAGAAAGATATTTTATTGTCTCAATTTTTAGAGACTGAGACTGAGAAATAACCTGTTCCAGTTTACAGAGCTACTATAATAAGGAACTTGAATCCAAAACATTTGATCCTCTGAGTATGTTTCATTCCACGTTTCTTACTGCCTTTGTAAGCTTCTAAATTTTTCTGAATATACAGAAATACATATATACAAACATTATAACACTATTGGAATCAAATTTATGTATTATATCGATTATATGTTATATAGTACTATTTAAAATGAGTCTCTTTCTACCTTATTACATAAAAAATATATCATTTAAATTGCTTATTTAAGATACTATAACCAGTGCCTTCTTAATGTTATTTATGTTCTTTAGATTTTTTTGCCATTGTAAACAATGAAACAGAGAAGAACTTTGAACACATATGTTTGTGGTCTCACATGCATGTATTTTTACAAGTAAAATGAAAGTATTTTGCATTCACTCCTGGTGAATGTATCACAGGTTTAAACTCCCTAGTATCAAACTCTGAGATGGAAATTGCCATGCTGGAAGTTTATTGTGGAGTGATCTTGATATATGTGCAGTGTTCTTGTACATCATTTATATCACAATAAGGTTTTTGAAATATAAAATAGCTGAGGGAGAGTAAAAGATGAAGAATTGGGCAGAAGCAAGAGGATGAACTGCCATGGAAAGACCCAGAGGCTCCCAATCCCACTGGACACTCTGGAGCAGATGGTCCTGTACAGTTGTCTCACTTTGAGGAATAGGGGCTTGGCATTTATCTCCCTGCATTGAGCAATCATTGGGTATGAGTTGTCCCAAGAAAAGAGGAGAGACTTTGAGTGAAATGGCTCTTTCCAACTGAGGGATATTCTCATAGCTGTCAGCCATCCATACTCCCAGGAGCCAGGGAAATGAGTGCTGCAGTCCCAGGTTGGACAGCATCCTCTAGAACATGTAGTTAATGATATAGTTATGATGCACTTTAAAATGTGTCATGAGGATGAATCTTATGTTAAGTATTCTTACCACAAAACACACACACACTCAAAAGAACACAAGGAAATTTGTGGGGAAGATGAGTATGTTTACTACCTTGATAATGGTGATGGTATCACAAGTGTATGCATATATACAAACTCATCATTAAAGATGTGCAAATTTTTGTGTGTATCAATCATACCTCCCTATAAAGATAGAGAAATAGATGATAGAAAGATAGACAGATAGATAGATAGATAGATAGATAGATAGATAGATAGATAGGTAGATAGATAAATAGAAACCATATCTTACACCCTCAGATATATATATTTGTTTCTTATAAGTTCTGTAAGATACTACTTCAGGAATCGGGTTAACTTTTATTCCTGGGATAAATTATAAGAGACAGATTAGTAGGATGAATTATAACACCTACTCTTGCATCTGGTCCAAAGGCCATAATTAATATAATTCATCCCCCCTTCCCCCATACACTTTGTATTCTCTTTACCATCAATTGGAATCTCTCTGGTCTTGCTCTAAACGTAGAGTCTATGTTATAATTCACCTACCAGAGCTTTCCATAAACTTTGTAAGATATCTTTTGTCATCACTAGTACCACTAACACTTCTCATACTACAGAGCCTGTTGAATCTCATGGTGCAACAGGCAAGTCCACTTGCACTTTAGCCTGAACATGTTGCCAAGTCTTCTACTCTGAGACTCATATAAAGCCTCTAGCATCTATTTCCCTAGGTGAATGGGTAAGAGCAGTATTTTTGCCATTAAATCCGGAGGCCTACCAAGTGTCATACTTCCTTTTTAGTGGTGCAACGTATAAGATGCAACAGTTTATCTTCATTGCACAAGGTAAAGATGCAATAATCTGTCTTTAATTTGCATGGTATATGTGGGCATACTCCAGATCACTGGATCTCTAGCAACCTCCCTTATGTAACAGGACCCCAGTCTTCATAGGCTTTATCTCTCACCACCCAGAGCACATCCTTCTTCAACAGGACTTCATCATATTTGCCATTTGTCATTCAGTCATTTGTCATTCACTAAGATAATAATAATAAATAACATCAACAGATCAAAACAACAGTCTGCAGAAAGCCCAGACAGTCTACCCTCCTTTATATTATATTATTACAGAGAGTGGAAAAAATAGCTTAGCCCCAAGGCAAGACCTTAAATGTATACTGTTTTCTGTTCCGAATGAATATACACTGTTTCTGACCATCCTACCTGATAGGGATAGAAATTCTCCACATTCCTGGCCACATAGTGTGTATCTGAGTCAGTGCTAATCTGCTGGATGAAATGTACCCCATTTGGTAAACAGCAGCAGTCAAGCTATTACGTGGTTGAGCTTGAGTAGTCTTCTACCGTCTCCAAGGTGATGCTTGTTTTTTGAAGGGACCAATCTGGTGAGTAGAGTGGAGGAATGATGGTGGACCCTCCTTTTGTCCTCAGAGCTGGTGCTATCTTTGCTTTTTCCCAGCAGTGTTATATTGCTTTTAATTTATGATACTGCCTGGAGAGTGGGAGTTTAAATGAGGAGACAGGTTCCAAGACTTCCAATTTGCATTCTCTATAGTTCTAATCCCCAAGCAAAGAAATGATGTGAGGGCTCTACCAACTAAAATGTAAGCCCAATTCAAGTATATATTCAGGGACTGGGAGAATGACAACTGGAACCAGAGGACCCGCTGTGAGCTACACCTGGACCAGGTGCGTTTATTACCTTGCTTCCATGTTCCCCCATTCTAATGTCAGGTCAAAGAAGCTTCAGAACCTAGAGATCAATAACAAATTGAAATCAAGTCCAACATTCTCGAAATGTTTGGCACTCTTTCTCATAAATGTAGTTACAAAAGTCAACAGCCATAGGTCTTGTTGGTGGAATCATTACTATATCTTGCTATCATGTTGTAGGGTATTTTTTTCCTGGGCACTTAGCCTCTCCTTCAATCAGTGAAGTTGGGGTCTGAAAACTGGGCAAGGGATCATCATTTTTAGCTGGAGGGCTGTCCTCAGACTCCTAATTATCCATTCTTGATTCATCCAATCTACTTTGCCCCAAGAGAAAATGTGTTCTATTGTCTCCATAGTTCTCTGAGGATCTTGGACCCTGAAGGCCTCTCTAACCTTGGTGATAATTATAATTGTGCCCTACTTTCTCTGATGGTCATGAACCACCACCTGGTCATTTTAAATTCCCTATCATCCCTATTACTTATGGGATGCCAATTTTGGTAACATTATCTCCTATAATCAGACTTGGACTACAGGGAACAGCCAACACTAAGCTTCTCAGTGAAGCTGGAGCACCTCTGAAAACTATATATCTTATCACTTTGATAAGAAGGATGGTGTCTGGGTCCTCTGCAGAATATGGTCATTGTGTGACCTTATATAGCATCCATCGTTTAGCATGCTCATTTCTCTTAGCTTCTGATTTCTTTCTCCAGTGTTTGCCATGAGCATTCTTGTCTATCATCTCCAGTTAATATGGACCATCAATTTCTACAAGCTTCCAAGATTGACTACAAAATTCCAAGAAGGAAATAGGATCATAGGTATACATACTTTCCATGTAGCCCCTGTGAGACAGGGGGCCCTTGAGTGACATTTCTTGGAAGAGATTTCTCTGCCTCAACTTCCTTCTCCCTTTTTCTCTCTTCCTCATCTCTGTTTCTCTTATTTTTTTTTCTAATTTCATACTTCCATTAAAAATAGATAAATATGGGTGCTTTCTAGATTTTTTAAAAAGGAAATGTTCTAAATCTTACATTTTAATAAAATATTAATAGGTTCATAATAATTTCTATATGTCTAAATACTTGTTAACTTCCTTCTTAAGTAAGTTTATTTTCAAATTTTTTTATCATTGGCTAAGCAAAAATATGCTGCTATTCATAATTGAATTGTATGCATACAGTGTAGAACTAAGTGTGTATTATTGGTACTTAGTGTATTTGTGATGCATATTAAACCTTTTGGAGATTTTATATACTAGTCCCAACAACAAACCAAAGATTTAGTCATTTCCTACTTGCTTATAGTACAATTTCTAAATGTACAAAAGTGCTATGGCTTTTTCTTGCTCAGTCAATTTCCTTCTGAGACTTAAAGTCTGGTGTTTATTAAATGTGGAGTTAAAATGTTTCTCCCTGTAAAACTTCTGACATACTGTGTACTTAGGAATTATTTTGCAAAATATTCATAAATTGGTTTAAGTTCCATATCTCAGCAATTTAGTTCCTTAAAGTAACACGCTGCAGCCTGTTTTGTATTCTACTTGTCTGTCTCCTACTCAGATTGTACTTGAAAGAAAAAATACTTACATACATTAGAGTTTTTATTTATTCTTACACCGTATTTAAAAGATGTATATGTATTTTTCAAGTGTTATTTGAATACAATTTGAACAAGTTGCATGTGTATAGTTTATAAACATTATGAATGCATATACACATGCATACATATACTTAAGTACAATTTTAAGGAGTAAAAAAGGTGCAAATATAAATTTGCATGTGTAAATATAAAGGTGCAAATATAAAATATGAATATGTAGGAAATTATATTTAAAAGCAGACTTACATTGACTTGTCCAAAGGATCTATTTTGGGAAAAAACAAGGGCCAGAAGTAATAATTAATTGCTCAGGAAAACTGACACAGCATCAATTTTCTGTGTTTATACACACACACATACCATCAAAGCAAAAAATGAAATGTAAAATACAAAAATTTAAAGATGTTAAATTTATATATTTTAAATATAAACTGAGTTTATGGTTAAAGATGAGTCATATAAGTGATTGTGTTACTCATGTTTATAGCTTAGCCATATTCCTGGATCAACAGGTAAACTCACAGGATGGTCTTGTAGTCAGCCTTTTTATACGTATTTTATTCAGATTATTGTTAAAGTCATTTTCAAGATTAATTTCTTATGCTCATTGTAGCTTAAAAAATCTACTGCAATCTGATCTTCTGTCTCAGTGGTATGTGCTCCATCCTTATGGTTTCCATATTATAATCACAATGGCAAAAATGTTCAACTGCTCTTGCTGTCTGGAAGGAACATGATTGGCTTTGGTTTTCTAGTCCCAGATTTAAGGTATAAACTTGGGTTTTCTTCCAAATACAGCATGAGTTTCATCAGAGTTACTTCAGGTTCTGAGTGAGTATACAAGAGGTCTGACCCATTGCAGCTCCTGCTTCTATTTGTCTGGCTCTGCAGCTTATTGCTCTGAGATGAGGATGCTCTGAAGCTTGAACAAAGCCTTGTATTGCTTTTCAGGGCTGCTCACCTGCCTAGAGAACACCTTGAATTCAACAACCGCAAAAATCACTATTGATCAGTTGTCTTCTTACAAAGAACAGGAGATGAAATCATATAGAATATTGGAAACATAGATAATTGAAATAGAATTATACCAATGAAATATCCAAATAGTTCATTTGCATCAAAATGTACATTGCTTAAAAATATAGAAAATTCTTCCAGTATAGATAGATAACTTACATATAGATTTTATTTACAATGGATAAAGAATAGTATACTTTGCAAATTATAAAGTATATATCTTTAAAATATATACACATATATGTGTGTGTATGTGTGTATATATATATATATATACACACACACATATATATATATATATATATATATATATACAGTGAGGCTTGATAGACTGGATAGAAAAGATCTTTTCCTATTAATATTAAAATATATATTCTTTCATTTAGAATATATACTCAACAATAAGGTCTTCACTCTCAAAAAATAAAAATAAAATTAAAAAAAAAAGATTTGTTTTCTATGTATCAAACACTTGTTAGGTAATCAAACTAGTAGGATTCTTTCCTGCTTATTCTTTCACATTCAGAGATTCCATAAAATATTGAATAATGTATCATGTAATAGAGAGTGGTTATTTTATATTTTTAATAAATTAACTTCATGTTTTAGTATAAAAGGCCAGTGTTAAACTTGATTGATGCTAAATTATTCCCAGTAATACTTATTAGAATGGCCCTTGAATTTTTATCCCAAGCCTTGATTTTTCCACAGAGTCCCATTATTGGAATTTCTTACTGCACACAAGACAGCATCTTAAATTATGCAGTTAATTTAAGTTACGGTGTATTAAGCATCAGTACCCTCTCCTCTCCCTCCCCATCACTCCATTCCCAATCTCACCTGATGGCACTATTTTCTCTTCAACACTGAATTTAAAATCCACAGAATCCTCCCCATTACCCACTCAGCCTCATCAGCTTATAATCAAGTGTTCTCAAGCCTTCATCAGAAATCTACTTCAAATCTGGTATACCTTATTAATGCCATTGTTTAGGTTCTTGTCATATTTTATCATCAATAAAACAATAGCTTCCTAAAAGATTTTCATGCCACCAACCTCTTCCTAATTTAGTCCATTTTCTACTCTGTAACAATCTGATTGTGTTATTATGGTACTGAAAAACAACAATAAAAGCTTAAATATCTTCTAAGGTAGGATGCAAAAAAAGTTTCAGCATTCCTGTTGCTGTTTTTTTTCAACCTTGCCCTGCTGTAACGTTTTAGGCCAGCTCCCTCTATTCATTCCACCCATAACAATCTTCTCCTGTTACCAGCTCGGGTCCTTGCACTCTTTAGCAATAGAAATTGATAAGAGGACAGGTGAGGATTTACTGGGACTCTACTGTGGCAAAAACAAGTAACAGGTGTCCTCACTCCCTGAGGGGGACGAACCAGTCACTTAAATGGGGTAGAGGTGGGGGCGGATCTGTGGGTTGGGCCGAGGGGCGGCTTAGGTGGTGTGTCCACCCCTCAGTGCAAGGGCCATGCACAGTACTTGCTTTTGCTCCAGACACCTCGGGAGTGGCAGTTCGTTTTTGGTCTTTTTGTATCTTCTTGTTCATAATTGCTCCCACTGCACATGAATGCAGTTATTTTTAGTTGCTTATAGTTTCTTTGTATTTTGTTGCTTGAGGAGACTTCTGTCCAGGTGCAAGCACTGCAGCAAAGGGTCCCAGGTCCCAGACTGTCTCACTCGTATGTTTTTACATCTTAACATTTTCATGTTGTTCTTCAAAGTAGACTTTATCCTGTTTTCTGACTTTAATGTTTACCAATAAAATAGTTTATTTGAAATAAATGTTACCAATCTGAATAAGCTAAATGCTTTCCCAGTTTTTTCCAAGATAATTGCAGTGGTTAAGTCAACAGTAGTGACCATCTTAAGATTCATTATTAATATAGTTTTGTTGATGGTACCGCTGATGCTATAATTAAATGAATGAACAAACAGGCGAATGGATATAGCAAAAAAATAAAGATTGAATGACTTAGATGAGTAGCCCATATTTTTTATTTCTTCCTTTTTCTAGTAATAGTACTATTTTATTATTCACAATCTTATCATTTTTTTTTCACCTGCTAGTTTTGTTTGGAATTTTATTTTGCATATAAGTAATGGCTGTAACAAACAATAAGTGAACTAGTTTTTATACGAAAAGATCCTTTTAAATTACATATATTTTTAGATTTGTATTTATAAGATTGTAGCCTTAAAACCTGGTATACCTGTGTAAAACATAGATAAATATTGCTGAACAATATTTAGTCACTGGATATCAATATTTATGGTAAGGTAAGCATGCAGAATGGTAAGTATTCAGAAGCTGGAATCTACTAAAACTTTTTAAGCTAATTTATTTCTTTCATGAATACTCTTTTTTTCCTATTTCATTACAATGACACTACTTTATTTTCTATTATTAGCTTTGGTTCTTTAAATCAACATTTAAGAATTGAAATGCTGTTCTTACTTAGAAGGAATCCAATGTGTTTATGTCAGTGGATTTTTGGTTCTCTCTCTAGGAAAGACAGCAAATTATAATATATTAGCCTACCATTAAGTACACACTAAATTAGTTTTCAAATATTTACTACTGGAAATTGTATATTTGAAAAGTCATAGAGTATGTGTTTTTGTTTAGTTGTTTTTTTAATCCATAAAGACTCTGCCTCTAGCTGTGCGTTTGAAATATCCTGCCAGATCATATTGAATCCTTAAATTATTTCATGGTACACCTAGGAACCAGATTGAAGCTCTCACATAAAATATATTTTTCCATCCACCAAGGACTAGCTTCTCTGGTATGTTCAAAAGCAGATTCATATATATAAATGTATAGTCTGATTTTTAATTACTAGTAATGACTTTGTTCCTTGGAACCTTATTTTCTACAATATATCCTCTGACCTACATAGGCTTTGGCCTCATCAATTCTGTTGATGCACCAAAGCCTCGCCTCGATCCTCATAAGGACACCACATGAAATCTTGGCCACCTGTAATTTGAGAAGATAAAACAAACCAGTTCATATGCTAAATATTTAAGCATTGAAGGTTATACACAGGGAACTCTTTTAAAATAATTAAGTTGCAATTATGTACTCATGAAAGAATACAAGAAAAAGAAAAACAAATATCTGTGCAACACCCCCTTAAAAGTAATTTCAAGTAAAATAAATGCACTGAAGCTACTTTATTGAGATTTGGTTATGCCTAACTTTAATGTTATTTCACAAAATGTTGAATGATCTTATAATGGATTTGAAACCTAAAAAAAAAAAAAAAAAAAAAAAAAGAGGGAAACTGGGAGGAAGATGTCTGGCTTTCAGAGCTCAAGTTTGTTAACCATATGACCATATGACTTTGGATAAATCACTTGTATCCTTTGTACTTCAAGCCATCTCATTTGTATAGTGAGAGTAAGAATAGTTCTACTAATTTCAAAGTTTTATTGGAAGTATCAAATTGTGTAATATATTTGACAGTTGTGACAAATAGGATGTAATTTGAAAAATGAAAATTAGCACTAGAAATTGAAGCAATACTCATTTTTGAGATGCATATTTTATTTAGGCATAAATAGGGTAAAAAATGTTTTTTTTTAAATTCTGTGACAGCACCTCGTAACCACTTTGGGTAACTGGGCAATGTTGATGTCAGGATCTATATACACTTTTTATTCATTATCTCATTTAATCTTTACAACAATTTGCTGAGATTATCAAATTCATTAAGCTCGTCCATATGATTCTAACTAAAGACCTTATATTAATTAATATTTATAATATTTTCAACATATATTATATACATGAGAGTATGGAGATTCAGACAATTCTTACACATCAAGGAATCAGAGCTTAATAGTGGAGGAAAGCCATGCAAATGTTCATAATATAAGGTAATATATGTGATGAATTCTTAAAGGGTGTGGCAAACACATTTTAGAGCAAGTGAAGGCAGGTGCAGGATTAGCAAGTAAGTGATAGTATTGCCTTTTCTGGAAAATTTTCAGTTTTACTAAGTGACATAGGAGATAATCAAAGATGAACAGAAGAGCACCTGAGACACTTTTGTAAGTGAAAGGGTACCCTGTAAATAATTATATTAAACAATAGGCCTAAGCCAAGACTGTCTAGGGAAACGAGGATGGATAGTCACCAAAATAATGTCATTATTTTTTTAGAAAGAAAAATGAAAGTATCAATTATTTTTACTCATTCTTAAGGGAAATAACATATTCAAAATATATATTTATATTTCAAAGGTATGAATTGTTTCAGTTGTAAAGTTTGCCTTTTGCAAACATACCTTACAAAGAAATATTCAGTTTGCATGGTAGCAATCTCTTTCTGCACATTACCAAATTAAAAAAAAATAATAACTGTACAATCCACTGTTTTTTTTCTTTTTTTTTAGACTGGATTTAATCTTATTGAACTAGTAGACATATTATTAATCAATTATAATTCCAATCATCTTACCCCCTATTAATTTTAGTATTCGTTTCAATGGCAACTATATCTATCTAGAATTCAACCTCATGAACAGGTGCAAGCCAGTCATCCAGCTCTGTCCTCTCACTGTACTGGTATCTTCTGTATTTATTAATATGGAATGGTCTAAACATGAGGTTCTTTCTTTCCCTTACTCTTTCTTTCTTTCTCTTTCTTTCTTTCTTGCTTTCTTTCTTTTCTTTCTTCTTTCTTTCTTTCTTTCTTTCTTTCTTTCTTTCTTTCTTTCTTTCTTTATTCTTTCTTTCCTCCCTCCCTCCTTTCTTTCCTACCTTGCTTCCTTCCTTCCTTCCTCCTCCTCTCTCTCCCCTCCTCTCCTCTCCTCTTTCTTTTAAGCAAGATATTGCTTATCATGAACAAATTAGATCTTTCAGCAATGTAATACTTTTTAAAAATTATCTTAACTATCTAAACTATCAGCAACGGAAATTTTTTTCTCTAAAAACAGTTCTTCTAGTACCTCCTTTGCCTTGTCCCATGATGTGCTACTTGTCGATGGTACATTTACTCACAATTTGGGGCTCTACCTGCCTACAGACTGACACCTGCTCTCTCGCTGAACCTGCCCTCAGTGTAAAATTGATGTCCATTCATTCAGTAGATCGACAATACTTGCATTGACTCTGTGTCTGCAGGTTTCATTATTATCTGTTCATTTACCTTATTTGAATAATACTTCATATGGAAAACGCTTTTTCCTACACTGTTAGAATCCTCCTGCTCTTAGGAGCAGAACTAGCCTAGCTTGATGGAAAGTGTTTGGCTAAAGTGCTTTTTTTTTTTTTTTTTTTTTTTTCCGGTACACAGGCCTCTCACTGTTGTGGCTTCTCCCCTTGCTGAGCACAGGCTCCAGACGCGCAGGCTCAACAGCCATGCATGTAGGATCTTCCTGGACCGGGGCACGAACCCGTGTCCCCTGCATCGGCAGGCAGACTCTCAACCACTGCGCAACCAGGGAAGCCCTAAAGTGCTTTTTGAAATCAAAATTTCCAAGAGAAATTTGAGAGAGACTGAGCTAGAGTCTGTGATATATAGACAAACATCCAAATTCTTTACTTTTTTGTTTGCTTTCTCTTCAATTTTCCTACATTATTCAAATATTAATAGACAAGATGTTTCTTAAAGCTTACAAAAACTGAAACAAAAACAGCTGCTTAACATAAAGTATCACCTTGTGATAAATACTCTGGTGATTTGAAGAATCACACATTGTTAAAGCAATTGAATTAAATATCTTAGGCTTATAAATAGTGATCCCATCTGTGAAAATTATTTTACATAAAATAAATACTTGAGGAAATATTCTCAATTGTTATTTCATCTCAACAGTTGCTAAAATTGCAATTGGCAGCCTTGTTGTTCTCAGATACGTCTCAGTGGCCTATGTTAGAAATTTACCAAATGCTTCTTAAATCTCTATCAGCCAATAAAGTCAGTTTGGCAGTAACGTACATTAAGTTGTCTCCGGAAATTAGGCAAACAATATTTTAAAATATGTGTAATTTATTAATCTTGTTATAAATGAGAAAATGTCACACATTCGTTCAATGTAGTCATTACATTGAACATGTGAAGAATGAATTTGAAATAGTATGGTTCATATTTCTTAAATATTCATTTCAGCTGTGACTGTACATCTGGATGGACTGGACAGAATTGTAGTGAAGAAATAAATGAATGTGACTCTGACCCATGCATGAATGGAGGTCTTTGTCATGAATCTTCCATCCCTGGGCAATTTGTGTGCCTGTGCCCACCCTTTTATACTGGAAAATTTTGCCATCAACACTATAACCCCTGCGATCCACTCAGTGATCCTTGCCAAAACAATTCAACATGCTTGACTTTGGTAGATGGAAATCATTATTGCATTTGCAGAGAAGGTAAGGGCTTATATTTGTTTTAATGTTTGATCTCATTGTTTGTTTTGTCCGTATAGGCTGGTAGCTTCTTAAGAATGGGTGAGAGAAAGATCTATATATGGGGGAATATCTGACTCCAAACTCAGATATATAAACATACTGGAGAAATAATATAAAAAGTTAACCTGAATAGCATGGGGGGAAAGGAGAGACTTTGTAACTTTGGTTCTTTTTAAAACTAAGTTCTTTCAGAAATCCTCTCTTATTCTTTGTTAACAGTCTTTCTTTCCTGAATAATTTTCTCCATGTAGTGTTCCTAACAACAGCAGTAGTTAGAAATGTGCATAGGTTCAATCTACAGTAATCAAATGCTTCACTATATCTTTTCCCATGGAGCATCACTTCTCTCTGCTTAGATTGCTAAACTAGTATCATGTGACTCTGGTGGCTACTTTGTACAATAAGAGAGATCCCATGTAAGAGACAGAGAATGAGCAGACCAAAGGACATCATTGGAGCCCCTGGACCTAGTCACACTTGAAGCCAGGCTGCTTCTGTCTTCTTGGGTCATATCAAACAATAACTTAATTTATTATCATTAAAGATGCTTGATTGAGATCTCTTCAGTTGTAACTGGAAGAGGTCTGGTTAATTTGCAGGAGCTCTGAGTAAATGTTTGCTGCTCCTGTATCGTGGACTATGCAAAAGCAATTACCTTCTTCAGCGGGAATGCTTCTGCCATAAAATTAGCCCGTGGTCGATTTTTGGCATAACTGGAATGTGTCATAAACATAATATATATATAAAAAAAGCTATTTATTTTCTAATAATTACTTATGTGTTTATATCTCTTTCCTTGTTACTGGCTTTATTAGAATAGGAGTCCTTTAAAGATAAGGACAATGCTCATTTAATCTTCTGTCCAAAAAAGGCCAATTTAGACTGTATTCGTTCATTCGTTGTCTTAGTCAAAGTAATTTCCCCTTTGTTTCTACAAATCCTTGAAGATTTCCTGAGGATATAAGGTAATCTTCTATAATGATACGTAGAGGCAAGTCCGTGAACCTGTGTAAATGGCAGAAACTTCTGGGCCTTCTGAGGGATTAGAACTAGAATCTGGAAATCCATTAGTAATTATTTTTGTAAAATTGACATGGGCTTTATAAAGCATATAACACAGTTGTATAAAGCATATGAGTAAATGTTTCCAGGATTGAGGCAGAAACATAGAGCTAAAACAAAACATGAGGGGAGTGCCAACGTCATGAAAACCACAGTAATTATGAAGTAGATAATAGAATACTATTCTTTTTAACAAAGATTGAAAGTGAAATTTTTGAAAAAATAGTCAATAGCAGGGGAAGAGCTAATTTACTCCACAGAATTATTCCATGATGCTTTACCTATGCTACTAATATATTCTAAGAATATAAGTAATAGACAAATGTT
Source organism: Neophocaena asiaeorientalis asiaeorientalis (assembly GCF_003031525.2). NCBI lineage: Eukaryota > Metazoa > Chordata > Mammalia > Artiodactyla > Phocoenidae > Neophocaena > Neophocaena asiaeorientalis. The sequence goes on from NW_020172187.1 coordinate 3,255,983, forward strand.
TCTTGAGGAGTAGCAGTATATTTCCTCAATATGAATAAAACCGCCTCCATTTTCACCAGAGATAATTTTCTACAAGATAGGCATGTTTTTTTCAAATAATATTTTAATTATTCATTTTCAATTCATAAATGAATTTAATAAATGTATATTATGTATATAATCTTGTAAGATTAATTTCCTGTTGTGGATTAATTTCCTGTTGCGGGATTAGGGGAAAGTAAGTTTGGAGATATCATAAAAGCTTCTTGTCTCCTAGCAAACAATAATAAGATTGCTGAACTCCAGAGCACTCACAAAAATAGCTTAGGGACAATTTACACTGTGCCATAGTATGTGAGCAAAATCACTTTTTTTCTTGGAACGTCATCATTCTACAAAAGGCTTCAGAGTTTAGGACTCTTCAAAGCAGTGTTTTGGGTAGAGTGGCATGTGGGCACAGTGAATCTTCTGTTTATTCATTTTTAATAATTATTCAGCACAAAGTATTGCTGGAGTGCACATAATTTCTAAAATACTTTGTTTTATATATATAAACATATAAGTTTTATATATAAACATATATAAATGTTTTATATATAAACATATATAAATATATTTATAACACAACTACTGTAAAAACGTTTTATATATATAAACATATATATGTATACTTATATATAAATATATATTTATATATTATAAATATATAAATATATCATATTATTATACATAATATTATATGTTATATAATATATCATGTGTAATATTATATATATGTTTAATATATTATTTATATGTAAATATATAAGTATACATATAAATGTTTTATATATAAACATATATATGTTTTTATTTAAACATATTTATAACATAACTATTGTAAAAATGTTTACTTACTATTGCCTTTACTGGTATTCTTCAACCTCTGTAGCAGTCAAAGCTAAAGTCAGCAACATTAAAAAACTACCTTAGAATATTAAAAAGAGGTCGACTATTGGATACCATAAGCACTATGCTGTGATTTAATTTTATAGCTGTTATTTAAAATAAGTTCTATTTCAGAGCCATCATATCATTTCTTTAAGAAAATATTCTGATTAAATTCCATTTTTAAAAGTACTGGAATTGTAAACCACAAAGAATCCCAAGACTTAACATCTTAGACAGACAGGATTTGGAAGGTGCACTAGAACTCTTTTTAAGTTGTTGGTGTTTGTCAAGTGACTAGAATATGGCAGGTTCATGAGACAAGAGTGTTAAGGCTTAACATCCGAGAGTTGAGCATCCACATTTCTGAAATTTTGTTCACAAATTTTAATCAGTTTATAAATTTTATCACAATTTAAATATAAGTATAAATAAAATCCCAGAGCTATGGTGATAATGTAACTACATACTAGACAACTAAATTATAAATGGTGTTAAAATTTACCTTGAAGTTAGTAATCCCCTGGCGGTTCAGTGGTTAGGACTCTGCACTTTCACTGCTTGAGGGCCCAGGTTCTATCCCTGTTTAGGGAACTAGGCTACATGGCCGAAAAAAAAAAAAAATGTTAATTCTTTAATTTATGCCAAATCGATTGCTCAGCCGGTAAAGTACTTTGTTTCATGTGACTGACACTTGTAGGCAAAACAACAATCTAATCCATTTGGTCCAATATTAGCTACTGTAGTAAAACACCAGAATTACTGTGATCATGTTTTGCAACAGAAAGTAAGGGAAATCCTTCTGCCTTCTGATTAGACCTGAGGTGAGTTAATTTGTTCCCTATGAACAATGAACATTTTCTGTTGGAAAATAGGCAGAGAATAATCCTATTTGTTTAAACAGTTTATCTGATTAAAAAAATCAGTGTTTTAATAAATATAAAAATAGTGAACAGAAAGACATATATAATTTTATAAGATTCCTAGAAACAAATGTGGTTTATTCTTGGTCCCCCTATAGTGTTAGCTTTGGTGATTTAGTGTGCAATAAATGTACACAGCTCACAGTTTATTTTATACTACATATGTTTTTTTCTCCTCTAAACTGTGCTCTGTACACAACACATGAGAATCTTGCAACTGCATGTTGGTAGTGTTTTAGAAATCTAAAAATTGTATTCCTTATTAACTGAGTCAACAAACATATATGGATTTCCTACCATGTGTCAAGTCTTGAGATAGGTTCTGGAGAAATTAAAAGTGGCAATGACATGCCCTCAAGGCTTTTAAGTTCAAGGAAGAGATACATAATTTAACTAAACATTAGAGTACGAAGTAGTAAGAGCTTTCCCATTTACAATAGAGATATGCACAAGCAAAGAGGATTTGTGGATGTACACCTCAGCTTTCTTGCTGACTGTGACAACTCTGAGTTATGTGGCAAATGATTTCTAAGAGACTCTCCACCAGCCTGGGTCCTTGGTTGTCCACAGCAATAACCTTCTCATTAAACCACTCTCTTCCTTCTTTTATTTCCCCACCCCCTTGCAATAATCCCTGGGACCTCAAATAAGGTACTTGCATGCAAATAATTTATCTCAATTCTTATTGCAGAATAACTCAAGCTAAGACACAGAGCAAACCCCATCTCTTTGGCGATTACGGTTGATTCAGGGGTGGGCATGGACCTGGAATAGTCCCAGACAGAGCCTTTCCCTGGAACTGATGCTGAGAGAAGCTTTTTCTTTCCTCCAATGTTTCAGTTGGTGCAGCCAACACCATGTTCCCTGCACATGGAGATCTATATGTTGGAGGAGAGGAGTGTGTGTGAAAAAACGTGTCCTGGCAGTTCCTATAGTATTTTCTTTAATTCTGCAAACTACCTGGTATCCTTACTAGTCAAGCTACCTGTAAATCCCATTTCTTATCAAAGTTAGCATTTTTGTTTATACTGTATGTGATCAATGCATAACTGTGAGAGGAAAGAGCTAATTAAGTAGGAGAGGTTGAATTAACTGAGTTGAACTTCAGGCTGGTAGAAATGGAGTATAAAAATGACATGAAGGTTACAGAGGTACAGGTGACTTTGGATGAACTGCATGTGAAAGTCCACGTGTATAGCACATAGTAGAGTCTCTGTGTTAACATATGTGTGTTTATACAGTGAGGGACATAAAATATTGCATTCTTAAAATTCTTTTCTAATATTCTCTAAGATTCTTTCTCTTTTTACTTTGAATTATTTCTCATTTTATAGGCAAGAACATCACCCTATCAAATATTTCTTTTTTTAATTTATTTTATTGAAATATAGTTAATTTATAATGTGCTAATTTCTACTGTACAGCAAAGTGATTCAGTTACGTGTATATGTGTGTATATATATATATATATATTATATACTATATATATACTATATATATACTATATATATATAGTATATATATAGTATAATAATATATAATATATATAGTATATATATATATATATATTCTTCTTCATATTATTTTCCATTACGTTTATCACACGATATTGAATACAGTTTCCTATGCTATACAGTAGGACCTTGTTGTTTATCCGTTCTATATATATTAGTTTACATCTGCTAACCCCAAGATCCCAATCCCTCCCTCCCCCAACCCCCCCAAATATTTCTAATTTAATTTAAAGGGCTTAGTTGCCAAATGTAGCCACTTCATCCATAGGTCTCCAAGGTGAAAGAAGCAACAGTTTCTTTAAATGAACTTTATGAAGGTCTAAAATGTGGAAAGGACTCCTTCGCTACAATACAAGGATTCGCTTGTAGTGAAGGGAAGAGTCGGATAATTTATGTGTGTTATTGATTTACAATTGGGATTCTAAGCTTGATGGATTTCTATTACGAGAGGAGGTGAGCAGTTGCATTTAAACATGTCTATTAATCCCGTATATATACTATCTTTATGGTAAAGCCACATTACCTGAGGTGCATAATTCTGAGCACCAAATAAATGTGTCACTTGATGAATGGTTTCTCTAAATTAAAAATTACTCCTTTTGGGCTTCCCTGGTGGCGCAGTGGTTGGGAGTCCGCCTGCTGATGCGGGGGACACGGGTTCGTTCCCTGGTCCGGGAGGATCCCGCGTGCCGTGGAGCGGCTGGGCCCGTGAGCCATGGCTGCTGGGCCTGCGCGTCCGGAGCCTGTGCTTCGCGACGGAGGGGGCCACAACAGTGAGAGGCCCGCATACCACAAAAAAAAAAAAAAAAAAAAAAATTACTCCTTTTGACAATTAAAAACATGTGCTCATGTAGTAGTGCATATCTATTAGGTTTAAATAGCTGTTGAAATTTATATCCGGAAAATTCTTCAAAGAAAATATATATTATTGCCAATTAACTTTAAAATATGTCAAATTTTTATTACATTTAAAAACATTAGCTTTTATGCTCATTTTCTAAAAGTTTACTTTAAAATCATGTTAAAAAACTTAGAGTCTTGGGCTTCCCTGGTGGCGCAGTGGTTGAGAGTCTGCCTGCTAGTGCACGGGACATGGGTTCGTGCTCCAGTCCAGGAAGATCCCACATGCCGCGCAGTAGCTGGGCCGGTGAGCCATGGCCGCTGAGCCTGCACGTCCGGAGCCTGTGCTCCACAACAGGAGAGGCCACAACAGTGAGAGACCCACGTACCGAAAAAAAAAAACCAAAAAAAAACCTTAGGGTTTATTGAAAATATTACTTTTATCTTTTCAAATATCATTGTTTTTAAAATTAAGTCTGCATCTATATTATAATATTGGCTAATTTTTAAAGAAAATATTAATATTTGTATTATGTCATTTAAAAAATAAAGAAAACAATACTTTTTTTCTGACTTGCCAAGAAAGATCTCTCTTTGTTTCCATAAAGTTTTAACATCTCGGGAAATTAATTTTTTTTTTTTTTTTTTTTGACAGCGTGTGGGATCGTCCCGGAACGGGGCACGAACCGGTGCCCCTGCATCAGCAGGCAGACTCTCAACCACTGCGCCACCAGGGAAGCCCTAAAATTGTAATTAAAGAGAAATAAAAATTTTTAATGCTTTTGCAAATAATTCATTTTAATATTTATTTTATTTATTTTTTGGCTGCGTTGGGTCTTATTTGCAGCACGTGGATACATATGTGGGATCTTTAGTTGTGGCACACTGTCTTCTCTCTAGTTGTGGCATGTGGGTTTTCTCTTCTCTAGTTGCAGCACGCAGGCTCCAGAGCACGTGGGCTGTGTAGTGGAGGCATGTAGGCTCTCTGGCAGAGGTTTAAGAGTTCAGTAGTTGTGGTGTGCAGGCTTAGCTGCCCTGAGGCATGTGAGATCTTAGTTCCCCCACCAGGGATCCAAACAGCTTTCCCTGCATTGGAAATCAGATTCTTTACCACTGGACCACCAGGGAAGTCATTAAAATAATTCATTTTAATACTTTTTTTGTTTGTTTGTCTTAAAATGTATGTTGTTTACACTACAATGTTTGAATACATGGAAAATACACTCTAATTATCACTATTTACTTCATTTCTAATTACTCCAGCTGATATTACTTCTAGTGTGAGAGTTGTCAAATATAGCCCTGAATGATAAAATGCTTACTAAAAAAGTTTTATGAAAACCTAACTATTGTTAGTGTACTTTGTTCTATGCCATCCCCTCCAGAGAATAAAGTATTAAAAGGCTACATTTGTTAGAACTGAGAAAATATTAAGTGATTAAAAATACTATATCTGTAATCTACATTGATTTAGTTCTGGATTTGAGCAGTAGTTTTAGTAACTAATTTAAATGTAAAAATGGGATTTATTAATCAGTCACATGCATTTGCTGCAACAATCACAGGTAAGACAGTATAAGAAAAAGATCAAGAGAACATTTGTTTGAGAATTTCTCATTATTTGTGTGTGAAGAACTCTATTGAAGTGAATAAAATAGTTAGCTGAATAGATCTGGATAGGAATAAATAGGAGAGGAATAGCATAGAATTAATTCATTGTATTTTGAGTTTTGACAGACTATTAGCTGTCACTGCATATATTCAAAACAAATATCCTTCACATGAATATGTATCAATTTCTAAAACCAAGGACTATGGAAAATTTAGTTTGGAGCAAAGTATATATATATATATCTCACTCCTTTAAATCCCCCAAACTTACACTTTCCCTGCAAAGCTTTGGCTTATTTTAAATGTGATCCACATCTACTTTATTTTTTTCTTCCAATGTCCACTGCATTTCAGCAATCTCATTTCCTCAGTCCATTGACATATGTTGCTAGATGGTAACAAAGCTCCATCTCAGAAATGTCAAACTAAATGAATGAGGCAAAATCACAGAAACCAAAGTTATCCTTTGAGCTGTCCAAGTTCCCCGGTGCTGAATGTTCTGATCCATCAGCTCAGCTGAACTCAGGGAGGCACACTCCAGTCCTCTAGCTGGTCAGTGCCCCTGAGTTCCAGTGCCACTAAAGGACATTTCTAAAAAGCAACTTAAGGTCAAAATGCCCTGTGTCCCAGATAACACTAGTTATGCTAAAAGTAGAAATGGTGGAATGCATCCAACTTTCTAAATCTTAAACTTGAAAAAAAATTAACTACCGTAAAATATTTAAGGAAATAGCTTATTATTTATTTATAACTGTACTATGACATTTCTAATTTAATATAACAGTAAGAGTGATTGACGAATTGTGTTGAAGTGTGTTGCAATAATAACTTGTTCACCTAAAATTAGGAGATCCATATTAACTTGGAAATAACTAATTTATAATAACAGAATTTTGTTCTGGATGCTGAGGATACAATATCTACTGCATGAATAAAATTACAAGCATGCAACTTCAGAGTTTAACTTGAAAGATTTGATAATTGAGAAAGAAAAAGTAACACAAATTAATACCAGTGCTTTTCCAGAAGACTGCCTGGTCTGCTAGTCACGTAGATATTCTAGGTTTCTTTTGTGGTATGCGGGCCTCTCACTGTTGTGGCCTCTCCCATTGTGGAGCACAGGCTCTGGACGCACAGGCTCCAGACGTGCAGGCTCAGCGGCCATGGCTCATGGGCCCAGCTGCTTCACGGACTATGGGATCTTCATGGACCGGGGCATGAACCCGTGTCCCCTGCATCGGCAGGCGGACTCCCAACCACTGTGCCACCAGGGAAGCTCTAGGTTTCTTATTAGTGTTTCATGGGGCATCTTTATTCCATCTTTCTACTTTTAACCTATTGTTGTTTCTATATGTAAAGGGGATTTCTTTTAGATATCATGTAGTCCTATTATTTTATTTAGTCTGATTGTTTCTGCCTTTTAGCTGAAATGGTTTTTAAAAATCATATTTAATGTAATTATTGCTATATATGGCTTTAAATAAATTGTCTTGCTATTTGCTTTTTACTTGTCATATCTGTACTTTGTTCCTTTATACTTGCCTCCTTTTGGATTATGTCATTTAAAATTTTCATATTATCTCCTGCTAAGGAGGCAGCCATATTTCACAAGGCATAGTATCAACTTCCCAAACTCTAACTGGAAGTGGGTTTGGCTTTTGACCTGATGGCAGACACCACAGAGAATGGCAGGGGTTTGTGGCATGGTGTGATGTGAAAAGATAAAGCTGGCCAGTCCCAGCTTATTTCATGGGAATCCGAGTAAGGAAATGTGAAGAGAATTTTCCACTCAGCAGTAAGTGCTGAAGCTGAAAGGTCATGATATAGAGACAAGGGAAACTGTGCTACATTATCTGCATAACAATATTACAATATTGTAATGACAATATTAAAAGAATCTGACACTTTGTACGTGAAGAGATATTTGCAGACAGAATGAGGAAGAAACTCTATGAGAAGGTACAGTGGGAGCAAGATGGCAATTCATGGGTAGATAGACTGTCCTCTCTTTCCCATATTTCTCAATTCCAATCCCAGTCTATGTGTATGCCACTAATAACATTTTCTTAGGGTAACTTGAATGACCTTCTGCTCCTCAAACTAAAAAATCTGAGTAGATATTGACATTATAATGTCACTTCAATTATATGGTGCTTAGTTATAGCACTGAAAAAGTAAGAGAAAAGAAAATCCTCAAAAATATTAGCAAGAAAAATATAAAAATAACATTAGCAGCAAAATACATACATATATATATGTTGTTATACTTAGTTATTCTATAACCATGGAAATAATTGTTTAAATGGTCATCATAAATATTAAAATATTTAAGGTATTTTAAATAGTGATATAAATTTGATTTTTTTCTGACACAAATATGTTGAAATAATTACAACTGACTCTTTTATAAGTCTATAATTTTCTTTCCTTTTTTTCTTTGCTTTTTTAAAACGTAACTGCCATGGGTTTAAATGGATGACTGATTATTTAGCTATGAATCAAAAGCAGTTAAATTTGCCTCATCTACTAACTGCTTTGAATAAATCTGATCATTGAAGCTCAATTTTACTTTAAGATTGGTCATCACATTAATTCATTTGCTTTCTAGATAGTTTCAGTTCTTTTTGTTCAAACACTTAAAGACCTTAAAACAACATTAGCATTAACTCTATTTCCACAGGAGATTCCGTAAAGTAGTCCTCCCTTGATTCTTTCATTTGAACTCTTTAACTAGAAACTAGCATAATTTTATTCAGACATTACTTGAAATAGAGTAGTATAAGAACTCAGAGATGAGGTGTTCTCTCCCTCCCATTTTTTTTTGTAACTTCCATTATGAGCATATTTTCCAGACTCTTGACTACTGATTCTGATTTTCACACTCTAAAGTGAGGATTGCTCATCTCTACCCATCTCCTCTCTCTTTGCAGGATTTAAAGGTGAACACTGTGAAATTAACATGAATGAGTGCTTCCCCCTTCCTTGTCAGAACTGTGGTGACTGTAAAGTTGGGCTCAACAATTTCAGGTAGAGAAAACCAAAAAACATCTACATACATGTTCATGCATCTAGATGTATCCAAATGTATGCATATTTATAATGTCAATGGACACATTGAACAACACTTCTGCTTATTAACAATTTGCTGTGCTATGGTTATTTGAATTTTCAGCTTTAAAATTTTACAATGGAGTTATTAAATTTCTTGTTTAAAAGGAGTGTTTGCAGACCTGGGTTTGCAGACCTCTATGTGAAACTAATGAGTGTTCCTCTAAACCTTGCCAAAATAATGGAATCTCTGTGGATCTGACAAGTAGGTTAGAGGCTACATTTTTTTTCTGAATCAGATAGTTTTATATGTAAAATATAACAAATAATAAAGTGAACACACATGTGCCCATTATTCAACTTAAGAAGCTGAACATTGCTGATACTCTTCTGTTTGTCCTCAAGTACTCCTCCACTCTCCCACCCAATTATACTGAATATCCTGAATTTATATTTATTGTCCTTGCCTTTAGCATACATAAATTAACTATTTGTATGTATGCCTGAACAAAACACTCTTTAGTTTGCATATTAATATAATTGAGATAATATTGTGTATCGCCTTCCAAAACAATCCATTTTGTTGAAGATGACATTTCTGTATTATCTGTTAGTGCATGTGTCTGTTGCTCATTTTAAACTATTGTAGTATATTCCATTTAAATATATGTCAATGGCATTTATCTTTCTCCTGGTTGTAGATATCTGAGTTATTTGTCTCTTTTTTTTCCTAGAAATAATAATACTATTAAGGTTTTCAAATACTTCTCCAAATATGCAAATACAAATGTCACTCTAGGTTTCATACCCAGAGAATATTTGGACGTTTGGGTAGCCACTTTCATATTTATTATATCATGTTTTTTTTTCCCCAGTGCACTTTGAAAATGGAATATTCACACTGTTAAGAGAGTGAGTAGATGCTCCTGTTTGCAGTGTCAGAATGTTCCATTTGGGCTTATCTGCTTTGCGTAAATTATACCTCCTTTTGGTTTTCCTCCGTGTTCCCATATGTGAGAACACATATACATTTCAAGATATTTCATTTTCTTTCTAGAAATGCCTATTTATGGCATCTGTCCATTAATGTACTCTTCTTATTGATTTGTAAGAACCTTTATATATTCTAATTAATACTTCTGTTAGTTGTATGTACTGGGTAGGCCAAAAAGTCTGTTTGGGTTTTTCCGTAAGATGTTACAGAAAAGCCCAAACGAAAGTTTTGGCCAACCCAATACTACTGAAAATATATTCTACTGTTTGTGGCTCGACATTTCACCTCCTTTATGAAAACTGTGAGTACTAAAACTTATTTTTAATGTAATTGAATTACTCACTTTGTGTATGGCTTGATTTGTTAAATCTTGTTTAAAAATGTTTTACCCTAGGATTCTAAGATGTTTCTTATATTTCCTTTTAAAATATTTAAGCTTCTGCCCTTTATATATTTTTTAACATGTTTATTGGAGTATAACTGCTTTACAATGGTGTGTTAGTTTCTGCTGTATAACAAAGTGAATCAGCTATATGTATACATGTATCCCCATATCCCCTCCCTGTTGCGTCACCCTCCCACCCCCCCATCCCACCCCTCTAGGTGGTCACAAAGCACCGAGCTGATCCCTCTGGGCTATACAGCTACTTCCCAGTATCTATTTCACATTTGGTAGTGTATGTTTGTCCATGTCACTCTCTCACTTCATCCCAGCTTACCCTTACCCTTCCCTGTGTCCTCAAGTATGTTAGCATACAGTATTTGTTTTCCTCTTTCTGACTTACTTCACTCTGTATGACAGTCTCTAGTTCCATCCAACTCACTACAAATAACTCAATTTTGGTTATTTTTATGGCTGAGTAATATTCCATTGTATATATGTGCCACATCTTCTTTATCCATTCATCTGTCGATGGACACTTAGATTGTTTCCATGACTTGTCCTGGCTATTGTAAATATTGCTGCAATGAATATTTTGGTATATGTCTCTTTTTGAATTATGGTTTTCTCAGGGTATATGCCCAGTACTGAGATTGCTGGGTTGTATGGTAGTTCTATTTTTTTGTGTTTTAAGGAACCTCCATACTGTTCTCCATAGTGGTTGTATCAATTTACATTCCCACCAACAGTGCAAGAGGGTTCCCTTTTCTCCACACCCTCTCTGACATTTATTGTTTGTAGATTTTGTGATGATGGCCATTCTGACTGGTGTGAGGTGATACCTCATTGTAGTGTTGATTTGCATTTCTCTAATGATTAGTGACATTGAGCATTCGTTCATGTGTTTGTTGGCTATTTGTATATCTTCTTTGGAGAAACATTTGTATATCTTCTTTGGAGAAACGTTTAGGTCTTCTGCTCATTTTTGGATTATGTTGTTTGTGTTTTTGATATTGAGCTGAATAAGCTGCTTGTAAATTTTGGAGATTAATCCTTTGTCAGTTGCTTCATTTGCAAATATTTTCTCCCATTCTGTGGGTTATCTTTTCATCTTGTTTATGGTTTCCTTTGCTGTGCAAAAGCTTTTAAGTTTCATTAGGTCTGTTTGTTTATTTTTGTTTTTATTTCCATTTCTCTAGGAGGTGGGTCAAAAAGGATCTTGCTGTGATTTATATCATAGAATGTTTTGCCTATGTTTTCCTCTAAGAGTTTTACAGTGTCTGTCTTTATATTTATGTCTTTAATCCATTTGGAGTTTATTTTTGTGTATGGTGGTAGAGAGTGTTCTAATTTCATTCCTTTACATGTATCTGTTCAATTTTACCAGCACCACTACTGATGAGGCTGTCTTTTCTCCATTGTATATTCTTGTCTCCTTTATCAAAGATAAGGTGACTATATGTGAGTGGGTTTATCTCTGGGCTTTCTATCCTGTTCCATTTATCTATATTTCTGATTTTGTGCCAGTACCATACTGTCTTGATTACTGTAACTTTGTAGAAGATTTTGAAGTCAGGGAGCCTGCTTCCTCCAGCTCTGTGACAAAATTCAACACCCGTTTATGATAAAAACCCTCCAGAAAGTAGGCATAGAGGGAATTTACCTCAACATAATAAAGGCCATATATGACAAACCCACAGCCAACATCATTCTCAATGGTGAAATACTGAAACCATTTCCACTAAAATCAGGAAGAAGAAAAGGTTGCCCACTCTCACCACAATTAGTCAGCATAGTTTTGGAAGTTTCAACCACAGCAATCAGAGAAAAGAAGAAATAAAAACAATCCAAATCAGAAAAGAAGAAGTAAAACTGTCACTGTTTGCAGATCATATGATACTATACATAGAGAATCCTAAAGATGCTACCAGAAAACTACTAGAGCTAATCAATGAATTTGGTAAAGTAACAGGATACAAAATTAATGCACAGAAACATCTTGCATTGCTATATACTAATGATGAAAAATCTGAAAGAGAAATTAAGGAAACACTCCCATTTACCATTGTAACAAATAGAATAAAATACCTAGGAATAAACCTGCCTAAGGAGACGAAAGACCTGCCCTTTATATTTAAATCTTCATCTATCTGAATATTGTGTGTGTGTGAGCTGTGTGGTGTAAGGGAAGCACATAAGTTCATTTTTTCCATGTGACTAACCAGTTGTGCCTGCTACTCGTGTTGAATGAGTACATTTTTACTCGCTGATCTGCCTGATCAGCAATGCTTTCTTGTTGCAGATCAAGTCCCCATACATGACTATGTGTATTTCTCTGTCTCTATTCTGTTTCCTTAGTTCAATTAGTCGTCCACGTTTCAGTACCATAAATATTTACTACTTACATTTGAAAACCTCAATACATCTCATATTTTTAATCTGCTTCAAGAAGATTTAGTTACTTTTGACAGTTTCTTCTGTTCCGCATAAATCCTTACATTCCAACAAGCAAACAAAGACCAGGTAGAAGTTTAATTGGAATTTAATCAAATTTGTAGGTCAATTTGAGAAGAATTTATATTTATTTATTTATTTGAGCCTTTTAAAATATCTTTCCAAAAAAATAAAATGAACAAATTCAACTAGACATTCATTGATTAAGATAAAAAAGAGACTAATTTGCCAGGTCACAGTTGCTCTCCAGGTACCAAGGGCTATGTCTGTGTGTTTTAATAGAATTTCAACATCTAGAATTGTTGTAAAATTTGTATTGCAATCTGCTAAAGTTTCTGATAGTCTTCTATTATTTCTATGGCTCTCTGGCCTTGCACTGTCCAATCTGGTGAAGTAGATGGGGCTATGCTTGAATCCAACCCTGCAACTCTCAAGACTTTCAAGGGAACACTAATTACTACAAGCCCCATAGGGATACAGAATTGTTTTCAGTTTAAAATCTTGATAAGTCTGAAGGAACATTACAAGATCTTCCAATTGGGCTTTCCACTGTAATAGCTCTATTCTAATATGAAAATTCTATTATTAAATATATTAACTACACTATACATTCTGGGACTGTGGGGAAAAGCAAAACAAAATAAAACAAAACAAGACAGATTTATTACCCATCTAGCAGATCTGAATAATCTCTTACTCCTATTGGTGAAGCAGTGGTATTTCAAAAATAAGTATAAGTTCAGAGGGAGCTGAACTCAATGACTCTTAAAAGTGTGAACACTTTAATTTCATCATTAAATAGTCATACGAATAAAAGGTCTCAGCTCCCTCTGAAGAAGGCTTTAGGATGATATAGGGAACATCTGTGACTATATCACAAGATCCTAATGCAAAGGGGCGTCCTTCAGTTGAGGGACTGCATCTGTGACGTAGCTTAGGTTTGAAATTATGTAAGCACCTAGGAATCCCAACAAAGACAACTGGAATTACATTTCTGCCCTGCAGGTCCATATATTTCATTCTATATATTCATAAAGTAGCATCATAGCATTCTGTCCTCATGTTTCATTTCTAGAAAGTCATCACCAACTAGCCATTGTCCAGACTATCTGTGAATCTATCTGTTGATCATCATTCTGTTTCCCTGATTTATGTGGTTATTTGCTCTTTGTTGTATCCTGTAGTCAAGCATATCTAACACACTTTATCCCATTATTCTTGGATCCCATTATTCTCATTCATATCAGGGACTCTAGCTTCCCTGCAGGAAGCCACATTGTTGCCTCCAGTCTTTAAAGGACTATCACCACAAAGTTCACTGAAACAGTAGTGACCTTTACCCACCCTATTTCAGTCTTGTGAGTGGAGAAATGCCCTTCTATATCCTGTGGGAATAGAAAGGAAGAGGTAACTGGCCAGCTTACACATAATTGATCCATTCATACATTTCCATTAACAATGAGCCTATGAACTCTGTCACTTCTACCTCACTAACCTAAACTGGAATTAAGCTCTGTTTTTGATCAGACAGCCTATCTGACAACACACCCAATATTAGCATCTTAAATCTTTTCTCTCCATCCATATCCATAAATTCAGCTCATTTAAGTCATATTTATTCTCCCATGGTCTGATCGCCTTAGATCCAATCCCATGCATTCTCCCCAATTTTGTGACAATACAGATTTCTGGGGTTTTATGCAATTCTTTCAAGGCATAAGGCTATCTGTTTCTAGCTAAATGTTTCCATCTCTCATCAGCAAAGGTGGAATCTAACTCTTTTTATGATCTTAAACCAATGAGAAATGCTTGGAAGAGGCAGGGGGAAACTGGCAACAGTTTATAAGTCAACTCTTTCAGAGGTATTTAACAGACAGCTTGTATGCTGAGAAGTGCAGATTCCCTAAGTCACAGGGCAGCCTCTCCCTGTTGCCTCTCCCAGTAGGGAGCTTAAAGTGAATTCAGAGATTTATAGTTCTGAGCCATGTCTATCCTCTCTCTACAGAGGTATGAACTCCTTCAAAATTACTATACAGGTTGTTTGCTGCTGTTGTTTAGCCAAAAACTGAAAACTCAGTGGTTAAAAATAACAATCATTTATTATTTTCATATCTGTGGTTTTCTAAAACTTAGCTAATATACAATGGGTTCACCCAGGTTTCTGTGTAACACAGCTGATGGGGGAGGTGTGTTTGCAAGTCTGTTATGTCAGTTGAAAACCTCCACTCCAAGTGTCTCTCATCCTCTTTAGACTAGCATGTTCTTCCCATGGAGTGGCAGAGATTCAAGAGAACAAGCAGAAACATGCAAAGTCTCTTAAGCCCTGGACTCAGAAATAGCATCCTTCTTCTTTACCTATAGATCACTGTCTAAAGAAAGACTCATGGCCAAGCCTGAATGTGTGGGGCAAATAAGCTCTCTTCCTATGGTAAAGCTCTGACCAGGAAAAGTGGTAAAGAACTAAGATAAAAAATGCTATCAACTAAACAGAAGCAAGGATTAGTACTTGGAAAATATGTCTACTATTTGCAGACTGAAGCATGAGTTATCAGCTGCCTGGCATTTCCAATTTGCCCCACATGAGGCCTGAGAGATAGCTCTGAGGCAGAGACTGGGATAAAACGTATAGTAGAACCAAAATAACCTTACAAGTCTAAATGAAGGTTTTTCATATGAATTCATTACATGGCTCTGGAAGACCACTTTCCCAATTCCAGAATAAGATCTCAAAGAGAAACGGAAGGAAGCCACTCAAAATGCCTTCTGCTTGAAAGAGAACCACGTGGTGGGTTCATGAACACAAGAATGATGAGTTCACTTACAGGGTTGATATTGACCCTTCAATCTATCTGATGACAGCAAAGTGTTTCCAAAACTGAGAAAATCCTAAAAATCTTGATGGAAAATAACCAACTACTACTGGTGAGCAAGGTAACAGTCCAACACACAGATCACTACAGAGCTTTTGTGCATATTAATCCTCAAGCTCAACGCATGATTAGGAAAAACTGCTGCCAATATAATATTCTGACAGCGCTGTGATTGAAATACAGCCTCTTCAGACATGAAACAGATGTTGGAGCTTTCTGAATATAGCTTTTGATCACCAGATTAGTGGTGCACTGCCCAGTGCCAGCATCTTTTTCCAGAGATCCCCCCCAGAGGTCAGAAAGTTAGGGAAGGAAATAAAGGTGCCCCAGCCTAAGGCCTGGCTCTATTCAGAGACATCCTTTGAGGATGATAGTGTAACAAATAGGGGATATTTGAAACCCCAAGACAATTTCTCTCTGCTTAAAAATGAAATGGCAGCCACTTTGGGAGACAGCTTAGCAGTTTCTTACAAAATTTACAGTATGATCCAACAATCACACTACTTGGTATTTGTTGAAACTTATATTCCACTCAAAAAACTACTAACAGATATTTATATAGTGGTTTTACTCGTAATTGTAAAACTTGGAAGCAGCCAAAATGTCCATCAGTAAATGAATGTATAAATAAACTGTGGTACATCCAGACAATGGGGTATTAGTACTAAAAAGAAAGGAGATGTCAAGCTATGAAAACTCAGAGAGGAATCTTAAATGTGTATTACTAAGTAAGAGAAGACAATCTAAAATAGTTTACATTTATTATTATTCCAACTACATAACATTCTGGAAAAGGCAAAACTATGGAGACCATAAAAAGATAGTGGTTGTCAGATTTTAGAGGAGATGGAGGGGTGAGTAGATGAAGCTCAGAAGATATTTAGGTTAGTGAAATTCTTCTGTACACTATGGTGGTGCACAAGGCACTATAGTTTTGTCAAAATCCATAAAATATACAGTACCATGACTTAACCTTAATGTGAACTATGGACTTGAGTGATAATATTGGGTTCATTATTTATAATAAATATCCCACTCTGCTAGGAGGGGGCAGTGTTGACAGTGGGTGAAGTTTTGCATGTATGTAGTTAGGGGCTATGTGGGAACTCTACTTTCTGCTTAATTTTGCTGTGAACTTTAAACTAATCTACAAAATAAATTCTATTTTAAAAAATGCCATCAACACAGCACCCTTTTGTCTTTTCAGTGTGTAATTGGGCAGGGCCTAACAAGCTTGCTTTGGCCTGAGTTTGAGGCAACAAGCTTTCTGTAATACCTGAGTAGGAGCCATAGAAAACTGAGCACTAAGCATTGTCTGAAATCTGTGAGAGGATATGAAAAAACATGGGCAAAGGGCACACACAAGCAATTCAAAAGGTAAACAAATAAACAAGCAGTCAACAAATAATTAGGAAAACTGAAATAAAGTGAGATGTTTTGTCTTTCCAAGGCGAATCTAATCCACTGCTCATGAGAGGATAAAGAGCTATGTTGGGAAAAATATCATAAAGTTATGGATAGGTATATGTCTTAGAGAAATCTTAAATACAGGTACAAGGAGATATGTACAAGGTTACATATTTGTGACATGTTTACGGTGATGAAAATTTAGAGACATTCTAAGTAAACAAAAATGTAATATAACAATAAAAGAAAACTATATAATTATTTAGTATGAATTAACTACCTAAGAATATATATTACTTAAATATTTATTGAAAATATGATAGAATGGAAGAAAAATTATCAGAATAATACATGCAACATATTGTTTAGTAAAAAAAAAATTGTAAGAACCTGCCAAGCTGTCTTCCAAAGTGACTATTCCAGTTTTTATTTCTACCAACAGTGAATGAGACCTTCTGTTTCTTCACATTCTCACAAGCATTTAGTGTTGTCAGTGCTCTGGATTTTGGCCACTCTAATAGGTGTGTAGTGGCATCTCACTGTTGTTTTGATTTGCATTTCCCTGATGACATATATGGAGAATCTTTTCATTGCTTATTTGACCTCATTATGTCTTCTTTGTTGAGGTTGGTTAAGGTCATTGGCCTATTTTTAAATTGGGTTATTTGTCTTCTTATTGTTGAGTTTTAAGAGTTCTTTGTATATTTTGGATGGCAGTCCTTTACTAGACATGTCTTTTGCAAATACACTCTTCCAGACTGTGGCTTGTCAGGTAATCCTCTTGACATTGTCTTTCACAGAGCAGATTTTATAAAACTTTAACGAAGACAAGCTTATCAGTTCTTTCTCTCATAGATCATGCCCCTGGTGTCATATCTACAAAATAACCAAACGCAAGATCATCTAGATTTTTTTCTTTCATTACCCAAGGTCATCTAGGTTTTCTCTTTCATTACCTTTGAGGTGTTTTATAATTTTTCATTTTGCAATAAGTATGTGATCCATTTTGAGTTAATTTTTATGAAGAGTATAATGCCTCTGTCTAGATGGGGTTTTGTTTGTTTGTTTTTCGTATGTGGACGTCCAGTTTATCCAGCACCATTTATTGAAGAGACCATCTTTTCTCCATTGTATTGCCTTCCTCCACTTTGTCAAAGATGAGTTGACAGTATCTATTGGACTCTACTTCTAAGCTCTCTACTCTGTTCCATTGGTCTATTATCTATTATTTAATAATACCATGTGGTCTTGATTACCAGAGCTTTATAGTAAGTCTCCAAGTTGAATAGTGTCAGTCCTCCTACTTTTTTTTTTTTTCTACAATATTGTGTGGGCTATACTGGGTCTTTTGCATTTCCATACAAATTTTGGGTTCAGTTTGTCAAAATCCACAAAATAACTTGCTGAGATTTTGAATGGTATTTCATTAAAACCAGAGATAAATTTGTCTAGAAGTGACAATGAATTTGGTAAAGTGGCAGGATACAAAATTAATGCACAGAAATCTCTTGCATTCCTATAGACTAATGATTAAAAACCTGAAAGTGAAACACTCCCGTTTACCACTGCAACAAAAATAATAAAATATCTAGGAATAAACCTACCTAAGGAGACAAAAAACCTGTATGCAGAAAATTATAAGACACTGATGAAAGAAATTAAAGATGATACAAACAGATGGAGAGATATACCATGTTCTTGGATTGGAAGACTCAACACTGTGAAAATGACTCTACTACCCAAAGCAATCAACAGATTCAAGGCAATCCCTATCAAACTATCACTGGCATTTTTCACAGAAGTAAGACAAAAAATTTCACTATTTGTATTGAAACACAAAAGACCCCGAATACCCAAAGCAATCTTGAGAAAGAAAAATGTAGCTGGAGGAATCAGGCTCCCTAACTTCAGGCTATACTACAAAGCTACAGTAATCAAGACAGTATGGTACTGGCACAAAAACAGAAATATAGATCAATGGAACAGGATAGAAAGCCCAGAGATAAACCCATGCACATGTGGTCAACTTATCTTTGATAAAGGAGGCAAGAATATACAGTGGAGCAAAGACAGCTTCTTCAATAAATGGTTCTGGGAAAACTGGACAGTTACATGTAAAAGAATGAAATTAGAACACCTACACAACATACACCTACACAAACACCATACACAAAAATAAACTCATAATGGATTAATGACCTAAATATAAGGCCAGATACCACCAAACTCTTAGAGGAAAACATAGGCAGAACACTCTATGATATAAATCACAGCAAGATCCTTTTTGACCCACCTCCTAGAGAAATGGAAATAAAAACAAAAATAAACAAATGCGACCTAATGAAACATAAAAACTTTTGCACAGCAAAGGAAACCATAAACAAGACCAAAAGACAACCCTCAGACTGGAAGAAAATATTTGCAAATGAAGCAACTGACAAAGGATTAATCTCCTAAAATATACAAGCAATTCATGCAGCTCAATATGAGAAAAACAAAAATCCCAATCCAAAAATGGGCAGAAGACCTAAATAGACATTTCTCTAAAGAAGATATAAAGATTACCAACCAACACATGAAAGAATGCTCAACATCATTAATCATTAGAGAAATGCAAATCAAAACTACGATAAGATATCATCTCACACTGGTCAGAATGGCCATCAGCAAAATATCTACAAAAAATAAATGCTGGAGAGGGTGTGGAGAAAAGGAACTCTGCTGCACTGTTGATGGGAATGTAAATTGATACAGCCACTATGGAGAACAGAATGGAGGTTCCTTAAAAAACTAAAATTATAACTACCATACGACCCAGCAATCCCACTACTGGGCATATACCCTAAGACAACCATTAATTCATAAAGAGTCATATACCAAAATGATCATTGCAGCTCTACTTACAATAGCCAGGACATGGAATCAACCTAAGTGTCCATCAACAGATGAATGGATAAAGAAGATGTGGCATATATATATATAT
>NW_020172187.1:3275924-3320630 GCF_003031525.2 Neophocaena asiaeorientalis asiaeorientalis
ACCTAGGGGCAAGACGGGAATAAAGATGCAGACCTACTGGAAAATAGACTTGAGGATATAGTGAGTGGGAATGGTAAGCTTGGACAAAGTGAGAGATTGGCGTGGACATATATACACTACCAAAAGTAAAATAGATACCTAGTGGGAAGCAGCTGCATAGTACAGGGAGACCAGCTTGGTGCTTCGTGATCACCTAGAGGGGTGGGATGTGGGTGGGTGGGAGGGAGACACATGAGGGAGGAGATATGGGGACATATGTATATGTATAACTGATTAACTTTGTTATAAAGCATAAACTAACACACCATTGTAAAGCAATTGTACTCCAATAAAGATATTTTTAAAAATTGAAATAATCTAACAACTCACTTAAAACCAAGTGTTGTATCTGTATATTTAGTACAAATTGAATTAAACTATAGACACTATAACAAGAAACATGTTGAAAATGATATTTATTGCAAAACCCTTCATGATTACCTCCATATTTTTTAATCTCTTCCTTCCTCTTGGTTATTGGATCTGAGGTCTGAAACAGTTAATACTTGATGACATCATTTAAAGGCGAATTCCTTGAGCTATGACAGCATGTAGATGACAGCCCCAATTCATATACAAAGTCATTGCAAAACTGGATGCTGTAATTTTTGACAGTTGATAATTTATGTTTGATATTCAGTAGAGATAATGTCCTTTTAAGCTATACTCATCAGTTCACTTAGGTCAGTAACAATAATGTCAACCTACTGAAAATGTATAGCTAAATAGAGAATTCACCCAAACAATTAGAGTAATAGTGGCAGCTCCATTCAAAGAATACAGAAGAAGAAATTTTTTTCAAACGCTGGCTGCTATTATTATAGACAAATCATTATCACTATTCTTTTATAGTGTGTGATGTTCATGATTTTAACAGTGTTTTACTGTTATAAAGTTGAAAATGATTGGTTAAGGTGCATTTAAATACAGATCAAAATGTGTACATTTTTCTATAAATTTTTACCTAGAAACCAGTTATTAAGCTGAATGACTTCTAGTCAACTGAATATTTTGTCATAGCATCATTGTTTCAGATTAAATCTATGGCCTTATATACTAAAATTATAATAATGACATAAAAAAGACTATTTTAAAGATAATTACTCTGTGGAGAAAGTATATTATGTAGAAAACAGAAGACTCAAATAAATAGAATTAGAAATGAAAAAGAAGTAACAACTGACACTGAAGAAATACAAAGGATCATGAGAGATTACTACAAGCAACTATATGCCAATAAAATGGACAACCTGAAAGAAATGGACACATTCTTAGAAAAGCACAACCTTCCAAGACTGAACCAGGAAGAAATGGAAAATATGAACAGACCAATCACAAGTACCGAAATTGAGACTGTGATTAAAAATCTTCCAACAAACAAAAGCCTAGGACCAGATGGCTTCACAGAAGAATTCTATCAAACATTTAGAGAAGAGGTAACACCCATCCTTCTCAAACTCTTCCAAAAAATTGCAGAGAAGAACAATCCATATGCATACTTTCCTTCTTTTCATTTTGTTTGAGGTACACAGAATGTACAACACCTTAAAATACAGCATCTTAAAGATGTAGATAAATTGAAACATAAAAGTAAACTATGCATATCATAGAGTATTCAATATCCTCTTAGATTAATATTAAGTTTGATATTTTTCTATGTGCAAATGTTCAAACTACTGTTTTTACTTTTTATTACATATGCTTGTATACTTAAACATGCCTGTATCTCTTAAAAACTGAAAACTTACTAAAGAACAGAGAGTAAGATTTATATCATATTTTATAAATGGTTATTTTTAAAAAAAATATTAGAGTGTTTAACTTCATAAAATTTTAATACAGGACTCTTTATTCATTTTGCAAATAGAAAATATTAATAATTATTTGATTAACAAATGTCATTACATACAAAGAAGAGTTGCTCAGGAATGCTGATCTAGTGTTACAAGAAAAAGGAATAAATTGCATTAAAATGTATTATAAATTCTCACAAAATTTCAATTGTTATAACACAGGCTAAGAAGTCCTTATAGTAAAGTTTCACCAGCAACATTTTATAGTTTCATTTTTGGATTTGATTGTAGGTTTCATATAAAATAATCTATTGATATATATATATATATAGGTCAAATCTTAATACTACAAAAATATTTTTAAATCAAAACTCTCATTAAAAACTCTATACTTCTGTGAAAAATGCCACTGGTAGTTTGACAGGGATTTCATTGAATCTGTAGATAACTTTGTGTAGTATCGTCATTTTGTCAATGTTGATACTTCCAATCCAAGAACATGGTTTATCTCTCCATCTGTTTGTATCATATTTAATTTCTTTCATCAGTGTCTTATTGTCTTCTGCATACGGGTCTTTTGTCTCTTTAGGTAGGTTTATTCCTAGGTATTTTATTCTTTTTGTTGCAATGGTAAATGGGAGTGTTTCCTTAATTTATTTTTCATATTTTCCATCACTAGTGTATAGTAATGCTAGAGATTTCTGTGCATTAATTTTGTAAACCGATACTTTACCAAATTCATTGATTAGCTCTAGTAGTTTTCTGGTAGCATCTTTAGGATTCTCTGTGTATAGTATCATGCCATCTGCAAACAGTAACAGTTTTACTTCTTCTTTTCTGATTTACATTCCTTTTATTTCTTTTTCTTCTCTGATTGCTGTGGCTAAAACTTCCAAAATTTTGTGGAATAATAGTGGTGAGAATGGGCAACCTTGTCTTGTCCCTGATCTTAGTGGAAATGGTTTCAGTATTTCGTCACTGAGAATGATGTTGCCTGTGGGTTTGTCATATATGGCCTTTATTATGTTGAGGTAAGTTCCCTCTATGCCTGCTTTCTGGAGGTTTTTTATCATAAAAGGGTGTTGGATTTTGTCAAAAGATTTCTCTGCATCTATTGAGAAATTCATGTTTTTTCTCCTTCAATTTGTTAATATGGGGTGTCACATTGATTGATCTCCGTATATTGAAGAATCCTTGCACTCCTGGGATAAATCCCACTTGATCATGGTATATGATCCTTTCAATGTGCTGTTGGATTTGTTTGCTAGTATGTTTTTGAGGATTTTTACATGTATGTTCTTCAGTGATATTGGCCTGTAGTTTTCTTTCCTTGTGACAACTTTGTCTGGTTTTGGTATCAGGGTGATGGTAGCCTCATAGTATGAGTTTGGGAGTATTCCTCCCTCTGTTATATTTTGGAAGAGTTTGAGAAGGATAGGTGTTAGCTCTTCTCTAAATGTTTAATAGAATTCACCTGTGAAGTCATGTGGCCCTGGGGTTTTGTTTGTTGGAAGATTTTTAATCACAGTCTCAATTTCAGTGCTTGGGATTGGTCTGTTTATATTTTCTATTTCTTCCTGGTCAGTCTCAGAAGATTGTGCTTTTTCTAAGAATGTGTCCATTTCTTACAGTTTGTCCATTTTATTGGCATATAGTTGCTTGTAGTAATCTCTCATGATCCTTTGTATTTCTGCAGTGTCAGTTTTTACTTCTCCTTTTTCATTTCTAATTCTATTGATTTGAGTTTTCTCCCTTTTTCTCTTGATGGGTCTGGCTAAAATTTCACAATGTGTATGGAAACACAAAAGACCCCAAATAGCCAAAGAAATCTTGAGAAAGAAAACTGGAGCTGGATGAATCAGGCTCCCAGACTTATGACTCTACTACAAAGCTAGAGTAATCCAGACAGTATGGTACCAGCACAAAACAGAAATATAGATCACTGGAACAGGATAGAGGGCCCAGAGATAAACCCATGTACATAGGTCACCTTATTTTTGATAAAGGTGGCAAGAATATACAATGAAGAAAAGACAGCCTCTTCAATAAGTGGTGCTAGGAAAACAGGATAGCTACCTGTAAAAGAATGAAATTAGAACACTCCTTAACACCATACACAAAAATAAACTAGAAATGAATTAAAGGCCTAACTGTAAGGGCAGACACTATAAAACTCTTAGATGAAAACATAAGCAGAACATTCTATGACATAAATCATAGCAAGGTCCTTTTTGACCCACCTCCTGGAGAAACGGAAATAACAAGAAAAATAAACAAATGGGACCTAATGTAACTTAAAAGCTTTTGCACAGCCATGGAAAGCACAAACAAGATGAAAAGACAACCCTCAGACTGGGAGAAAATATTTGCAAATGAAGCAACTGACAAAGGATTAATCACCAAATTTTACAAGCAGCTCATGCAGTTCAATATCAAAAAAACAAACAATATAATCCAAAAATGGGCAGAAGACCTAAATATACATTTCTCTAAAGAACATATACAGATTGCCAACAAACACATGAAAGAATGCTCAACGTCACTAATCATTAGAGAAACGCAAATCAAAACTAAAATGTGGTATCACCTCACACCAATCAGAATGCCCATCATCAAAATATCTACAAACAATAAATGCTGGAGAGGGTGTGGAGAAAAGGGAACTCTGCTGCACTGTTGGTGGGAATGTAAATTGATACAGCCACTATGGAGAACAGTATGGAGTTCCTTAAAAAGCTAAAAATAGAACTAACATATGACCCAGAAATCCCACTACTGGGCATATACCCTGAGAAAACCATAATCCAAAAGGAGTCATGTACTGCAATGTTCATTTCAGCTCTATTTACAATAGCCAGGACAGGGAAGCAACCTAAATGTCCATTGACAGATGAATGGATAAAGAAGATATGGCACATATATACAATGGAATATTACTCAGCCATAAAGAGAAACGAAACTGAGTTATTTGTTGTGAGGTGGATGGACCTAGGGTCTGTTATACAGAGTGAAGTAAGTCAGAAAGAGACAAACAAATACTATATGCTAACACATATATATGGAATAAAAAAAAAATTATGAAGAACCTAGGGGCAGGATAGGAATAAAGGCACAGACATAGAGAATGGACTTGAAGACATGGGGAGTGGGAAGAGTAAGCTGGGACGAAGTAAGAGCATGGCTTGGACATACATACACTACCAAATGTGAAATAGATAGTGGGAAGCAGCCGCATAGCACAGGGAGAGCAGCTCAGTGCTTTGTGAACACCTGGAGGGGTGAGATAGGGATGGTGGGAGCGGGTGCAAGCGGGAGGAGATATGGGGATATATGTATAAGCATAGCTGATTCACTTTGTTATACAGCAGAAACTAACACACCATTGTAAAGCAATTATACTCAAATATAGATGTTAAAAAAATAATCCTCTATACTTTGTCTTGGATCTTTTAATATGATTTAATCAATACAGTCACTATATTTTAAAATAAGTCAGCTTTCTAGAAGCATAAAAACAATTTCTCTACTTATTAATTCTTTACTCATCTGAAGTAAGATAAAAAAACAAGATGAAAGACTAATGTAAAGCAGAGGTTCATCTTAGGGCTCTATGCCTCTGTGATTATCTTGCATCTTTCCATCTGTTTTCATCACGGAAAAATTGCCTCATGTAAATTACAATTACTCTTCTTAATCTCAACTTTATTTTAATGTATTGAAGTTTTTTCAGAAGTCCTCTGTTAAAATGCATTTTGGTGATTGGAAAAGTACGTTGAAGATATAAGTAAAAAATTTTATATCACTATCAAATTAAAAGAAATTTAAACAAAAATGTTCAAAACCTTAAAAACCTATTTAATTCCACTGAAACTTTTGAAATAAAAGGCTTATCTTTTAATTGGAGCATCTAGGGTCATTTGTAGAGATGTGGATGGATCTAGAAGCTATCATACAGAGTGAAGTAAGTCAGAAAGAGAAAAACAAATATCGTATATTAACGCATATATGTGGAACCTAGAAAAGTGATACAGATGAACTGGTTTGCAGGGCAGAAACAGAGACACAGACGTAGAGAACAAACATATGGACCCCAAGGAGAGAAAGTGGCGGTGGGGTGTGGTAGTGTGAGGAATTGGGAGATTGGGATTGACATATATACACTAATATGTATAAAATTGATAATTAATAAGAACGTGCTGTAAAAAAAAGTAAAATAAAATTCAAGAAAAGTTTGAAAAAATAATATATTACATATTTCATGGTCTTAATTGTTTCTTTGAAGTAGGATATGTTTACTACATGCATTCTTTTAAAAGTGGTTAAAGTTTCATCAAAAAGAAGAAATGTTTTAGAGACTTTTAGTATATAGTACAATAACTATTATAAAATTAAATGGGTCACTTAAGATGTTAATAAAAAGGTTCAATTTTGTTTTTTTCCCTCATTCTAGGTAGATGTGTTCTGAATAAAAAAGGGATGGGTACCTCCCCAGGTAATAATAGAAGGAAGTGCTGAAGGGATAGGGTCCTTTAGCCAGAGGCCAGTAGGAGGAAATGTCTGTCGAGGATCCTTTGACACAACCATGCACTTTCATTTTCTAAGTGTCTGAAGGGCCAGGTTAAGTGCAGAGAGAACAAATTGGGAGTGTTCAACACTGTGCTTGCCTCTCCTAGTGAGAGGTGTAGGGGTGAGTGGGGAGGAAAGAGAAAGAGAAAGGGAGATGGGGGGAAGAGTGGGAAGGAGGGAAAGAGAGTACATATATATACATTAATTTTCTTGGGAAAGACTGTACACAGAGATTCAAGGTAGAAGCTCTATTCTGGAATAAACATTTGATCTTCATGGAAATTTGCCCTAATGTGATGTGATAAATGAATATAAGTTTTAGTAAAAACTATAGAAGAATCCACAAAGCTAAACGTTAGATGGTAATTATAATTGAAAAATGAGCAAAGGATAATTCTGGGTAAGTAAGAAAATCTATTCTTGACATACCTTCTCAAAACTACCACACAGACAAACAAACAAACAAAAACTATTATGGGTTTTCTTGTGTATGTACATTTGTTTTGTATTTTAGACTCCACATATAAGTAAAATCATATGGAATTTGTCTTTCTTTGTCTGATTTATTTTACTTAGCATAATACACTATAGGTCCATCCATGTTTTTGCAAATGGTAGCATTTCATTTTTTATGGTTTAATAATATTCCACTGTGTGTAAATACTACATCTTCTTTATCCATTCATCTGTTGATGGACATTTAGGTTGCTTCCATATCTTGGTTATAGTAAATAATGCTCTTTTGAACACTAGGGTGCAGATATCTTTTCAAATTAGTGTTTTCATTTTCTTCGGGCAAATACCTAGAAAGGGAATTTCTGGATTGTATGGAAGTTCTATTTTTTATTTTTTGAGAAAACTCCATACTGTTTTCCACAGCAGCTGCAACAATTTATCTTCCTACCAACAGTGCACAAGTGTTCACTTTTCTCCACATCCTTGACAACCCTTGTTATTTCTTGTCTTTTTGTTAAAAGCCATTCTGAAAGGTGTGAAGTGATATCTCACAGACAGAAAGGACAAATTGGTGGTTGTCAGATGGGTGGGAGGTGGGAGGATGAGTAAAACAGATAAAGGGGTTTAAGAGGTACAAAATTCCAGTTGTAAAATAAATAAGTCACAGGGATGTAACATACAGCACAGGGAATATAACCAATAATATTGTAATAACTTTGTATGGTGACAGATGGTAATTAGACTTATCATTGTGATCATTTTATTATATATTAAATATTGAATCACTGTTTTGTATCCCTGAAACTAATATACAATTGTAAATCAATTAGACTTCAATTAAAAAAAAAATCCCACATCTTCACCATAGGAAGACAAAGAACATGAAAATTTTCACATTAACTGATGGAGGAAGTAATAATATGTTTAAAATAATGAAAACAGCATTTCTCATTGTTATAATAAAGAATTTTAGACATAGAAATTGGCTAAACTAAAATGAATCCTATTATGTCAAATTAGAAATGGGGTGTTAGTATGCATTCATGCATTAATATGTATGCTTATAATATACATATATACACACATACACAAAGATATAGATATGGACATATATGTATGCATATACAGACACACATATATGCGTATACACACACACACACACACACACACACACATACACATACAAATTATCTTGAATTCTAAATACCACTCTTCACTTAAAGGAGCCAGGACTCCTAGGAGAAATGGCTGATTTCACATCTAGGACTGGAAAAATGTAAGATAAACCTGGAACATCCTTCTAGAAAGTAAGCAAGTGCTCAAAGAATGATGGAGATGGGTCAAAAAGATTCGAGACAGCTTGAAGAGGTTCCCACTATCCGAATCTCACACAAACTGGGTATCAAAATCAATATAATAGTTATATATTTGACACAGTGAATAAAATAAAAATCATGAATTCATATAGCTACAAATCAATAACTGAATAAATGAACAAATGAATAAATGAATGAAAGAAAATGAAAAGCTCCTCCTAACAGTCAAAAGTCATCTGGTAAATGTAGAATAAATGATGAGTTAGAAAAGTACCATTTGGCAAATTATATAGAGATGATTCAGTTAGAGCCATCAATGAAGAACATCTCTTATTTTAAGTTGGTTGAAATCTCCAGATTCTAGGGTACTGATTTGATCATGAAACCACTCAGGAACCTTTCTATAATCACAGAAAATGAAATTTGGGTGGCAAAAGACAAGGGATATGGATATTTCTTCATTTTTAAAATGAGAGAAATAAAGGAGAAACAGAAAGAGAGGAAGCTCTATAAATTTAATGAATAAATTGCTATTTAGATTAGATTGAGAAAGTCAGTGGTCATTATTATAAATCTATCATTGACAAGAAAGATGTCCTAAAATAACTTCTAATATTCAACATTTCAGACTACCAAGTAGATTTTGCAACTTTTGGAAATATGATAGAACTGTCCTAAGTACATGCAACAAATGTATAAATTGAAATTAAAATCATTATATTATGTATTTTGTAGTAATACAACATTTTCAAGTTTATCAGTATGAAAAAATTTATGTCCTGGACATATCTTTTACTGCCACATCTGAGAACACTGTGCCCAGCTCCAGCTTACTCTATGATCACTTGGAATCATCATGGGTTCACTGAGAACACACAACAGCAATTAAGGACAATATCATTAGCAAGTATATCTTGATTTTAGCAAGCATTTACAAGATTATTTATGGATAGGAAGATATTAGTGAGATAGTGGAGATGGGGAAAATTTTCCCCATTTGAACATACCTTCAGGGAGTCATAGTAACTGGATTAACGTTACCCTAAAAAAGTGGTTACAGTCATTTCCCTACCATGTTGAGAGCTCTTGAGAAGTACAGTACTCTCTTATACCAGCATGACATTAGACATGCAATTTTAATGTGTTCTGTCCAACAGATTCAAAGATTCCACTCTTTCTTTATGATTAATTGGTTAAACCTTTTCTGTCACTTTCTCTAGAAGTTAGCTCTGCTTTTATAGGATTGTACACCTGTCTTTACTGGCATATCTTTACTGTCCTGGTTTACATGTCCATGTCCTTAAATTGTCTATGAGACTTTCAAAAGCAAAACCAAGCTTATTTACACTTGGATCTGGGTATATGACTAATGTTTGGCATTCAGTAAATTAATGTGTGGTGAATGGGGAGCTTGGATATATTAGATTTCTGGTGGTTATGATTTTTGTTGAAATTATGATTATGTCGAAACAATTAGGA
The DNA here is from genome assembly GCF_003031525.2 of Neophocaena asiaeorientalis asiaeorientalis. Taxonomy (NCBI): domain Eukaryota; kingdom Metazoa; phylum Chordata; class Mammalia; order Artiodactyla; family Phocoenidae; genus Neophocaena; species Neophocaena asiaeorientalis. The sequence goes on from NW_020172187.1 coordinate 3,285,574, forward strand.
AGAGGTTTCCTCAGAAAATCAGAATAAAAATCTGTCTCAAAAACACTGAGGGACTTCCCTGATCATCCAATGGTTAAGACTCTGTGCTTCCATTGCAGGGGGCATGGGTTCGATCCCTGGTCAGGTAACTAAGATCCTGCATGCCATGGTGCAGCCAAAAGAAAGAAAAAAACATTGAAAGGATATTTGATAAAGCTTTTATCTAGACTTCTACAAGATGGGGGAGAATTGCAACTATATAGAGCTTGTTTTGCTAAGTGCACTTTTCTCTCAATTTAATTTTATCTATAGAAATTCATTCCATGTTTTCATTAATATTTTTATGAATATAGAATTTAAATTAGGAAAGACTAAATTACTTGTTTCTTCCTCTAACATTATTTATTTGTTTTATCATCAATTATTTGGTTGTTGCTTTTATTGATGCTATTCTACCAACACATAACTAAAACTAGTCACAATTCATCTAAGGAGGATTGGTCTTCTCCCTTCTGGCAAACAGATACAGACTGACTAGATGTTTAAACATAAACTTGGTGGACACAATATCCAAGAAGAAACTGAGAATACATTCAAAGTGATCTTGCCACATGTACTTATATCTGTAGCTGCCACAGCTTAGACTACAGAGGAAAGCAGTCAAGAGTCAATTGAGACAGGATCTGACTCAATAGAAGGAAATACTCATAAGAACAAAGAAATACTTCCAAATAAGAGTTGAGGACAAATCTGAACTCAGCAACTCAGAGTCATCAGATGCTGATGCATAAGATAAAGAGGAGACAGCTGGACATTGAAAGGGGGGTCAGATGAAGTTTCTGGAAGTCATTCTCAAGGACAAGGCTTTTGAGAGTCCCTCTGCCCATTAAGTTCATGACACTTTGAACCCAACATCTAATCATTGAATAACATTCAATTTCTGCAACATCTGCTACTATAATTAATCACTAATGAAATTGTTTTGTTAAAAGGATTTAAAAAAATTAATCAGAAGGACTTTAGTATCAGGAAAAAATGTTATTCAATCCATGGAGAGAATAATTTTCAATTTTCAACATAGAATGTAGTTAAAGGTGATATTTATACTATAACAAAAGAAATACAGGTACAGAATTAAGGTCAATAGTATCTATGAAATTCCAGTAATTTTTTACCCAAATACATTCATTTAAAAAAACACTCCCAAATAAAGAACTTTTAAGGAGAAAAATATCTAGAAGATTGTTGGACCTTTGGTTGACTCATGAGATGGACCAGGGCAATGGGAGGCTCCTAACAAGATTCTGGTGGGCAGGTTCAGAGATCTACTCATCTTGTGACCTCCCAAGACAAGCCTCTAACTTAAGTTCCCTTACGTATTAAACCTGCCGTCTACTGATCTGGGGTGGTCTGCCTCTTTCTTTGGTTTATTCTTGCTCTCTCTATATGGGGTCAGATTATAATTTGACTTGGGGAACTCCCGAGGTTTTAAACCAACAAAGGTGAATTGTATTTTCTTCAAAGAAAAAAATTAAATGAAAATATTTCAATTTCTGTAAATTTAGTTAAAAGTCTGAAATTTAATATATATATGAATTATGTATATAATGAAATGCTATTTGTTGTTACATTATTTCTCTTTTTTTCTCTAGATTTCTATGTAATTGTGAACCTGAGTATCACGGATCTTTCTGTGAACTGGATATAAATGAATGTGAAATCTCACCTTGTCCCGATGGAGAAAATTGTGTCAAAAGAACAGGTGGATACATCTGCCTCTGTGCTCCTGGTTATTCAGGTAAATTTCTACCTGCTCTGTCTGTATCAACATGTTGGTTGTAAATAACTGGCATCCTCATATCTACTCTGCAAATCCTGAACTAACCTGTTCCATGCAAGTGGGGCAGGAGAATCAAGAGGCTCTTTGTCTCTTGTAAAAGAAACTAGTAAAAACAAAATTTATGCTTTTTAATCTAAAATTTACTAAACATTAAGAAATATATGAATTATACATCAAGGTATTTTACATTTTTATGCTTTTTTGAATTGAAGTTTATCTAAAGTATGTTTATATGCTTGTAATACAGAAAAGACATTGTTGTATGAATAATCTAAGAGAAATAGTACTGTTATATCCATTATACAAATGTTACTTTAAAAAAATATAAAGAGTAAGTTTAGCTCTTTTAAACATACTTATATGCTAGAAATCAATCCAGGAGCCCTTGTGAATTTAAAGTTCCAGGAGAAAAATATGATTTGGAGCCTGTTGCCTCAATATCAATCATTCCACAACATAAATTCTATCCAAAAATAAATGCAAAAGTCATCAATGAACTTAGGAAAGAACATTAGCCCTCTAAACTTCTGCTGAGAATTTGCTTTCATGAAATACAAAAAGCTATATTGTTTTGGCATACAAATATTAATTATGTGGACCCAGCAAGAATGTATTCAAATCTCAAATCATAATTTATTAATGTCTGAATTCTTCACCACTGGGATCTTCTGGGTTTCTTTCCTGAGAGAAGCTGGCTAAGTGAATCTAATATTAGATTCTATACTCTTAGGAGTAAAAAGCAAAAAACAAAAAACAAAAAACTAGACAAATAGAACTGATATTGAAAAGCAAAACTGATAAAGAACTAGAAGCATTTCCAGCGAATAAGTGGTCAAAAGCAATAGGAAGCTGACCCCTGAAGAAAATATATACAGGTGTCTTCCTGGGGAATAATGATAGCTTCAGAAAAGGTTACCTTGGTAACAATTGTTACAGACACAGAAGTCTTGGCTGAAATTAAAGAAAAAAAAATTGAACTACAGTCTACAGATGTTATTACATAAATAAGAAGCAGTACATTCTGGCTATAAAAGTATCTTTTCTAACTTTCATATTGTCCCTCATCTTCCAAATGACTGAGATTTGTACTTGGGACCACACATATCCAAATAGCAATACCATTCCCCATGCTATTGTTTTGCAGCTGCTACCACACTAACATTGTTAAAATAAGAAATGACACACGGAGCTGAATACTACTGAGAAACATGTTTTGTAAAATTACTTGATATAACACATTGTTCTGATACTTTAAATTCATCCTAAAATTTGAAGGATTAATGTGTTTTTTGTTTTTCTTTTCACAACCTATTTCACTGAAAGCTATGGTTCTTAGCATTGTTTCAAAATCTAAGATTGAGTTGCCAATTAGGCACCCCAGTGGAGAAGCTGAGTGCACAGTTGGCGGTATGAGGTGGTCTCCAATTGAAATATACATGTGGGGGTCTTCAGATATACAACTGTGGTGCTGGGTAGGCTCATAAAAGAGTGAGTGTGGATAGAAGAGAGAAGAGGACCAAGGACTGAGCCCAGAGGCACTGCGATATTTAGGGTTCCAGGAGAGAAGGAAGAACTCGCAAAGGAAATTTAAAAGAGCAGTCAGTGATACAGGAGGAAAAACAAGAGCAGATAGGGTTTGGAAAGGCATGTAAATTATTTCATGTAGAGGGAGTGATCAATGTTGTCAAATATTATTATGTCAAGTAAAATAAGGACTAAGTATTAACCATTGGCATTAGCAATACAAACGTCATTGGTGACACTGTCAAGGAAGCAGTTTTGCTGGAGTGGAGGGTGCAAAATTCTGTTTGAAGTGGATTTAAGAGAAAATGTGAGAAAAGTGCTGAGATGAATACACAGTTTATTAAACGAATATTTTTATTTTTAAAGAAGGAAACAAGAAATGGAGCAGTAATTTGAGGACAGAGTGAGATTGAAAATGAAAGGTTTGATTTTTACATTCTGTTTGCTTTTAAGTTACATGCTCATTAAATGATGCTGACTCCTGTGTGGAGAATGAAGTAGAGAGTTTCAGTAATAGAAGCAGCGAGGCCTATCAGAAAGCTTTGGAAATGGTCCAGGTGACAGATTATAGTGAGTTAGATTAGCACTGCCCAGCAGAGGTGGTGAGAAATGCCCTCACCTCGTATGTGCTCCATAAATATTCATGAATGATGAACAGTTAATAAAATATAAATAGAAAAGTGTATCACTGAACTAAATATCATTTTATAAATCATTGATGAGTCAAATTATGCCCCTTTTTATTTTTAATGAAAAATCTTCAACTTCCTCTCATTGATTCATTGGGTTCTGAAACACTGTATTTTCAGTTATTTTGGGGTCTCAAGCTTTTTTGGGATGATGCTCACATAAACCCATATTCATATAGCACATATGTATAACTGATTCTTGGGAAGGCCACTTAAGGAATAATGGTTCCATGGGCTTCCTTTCAAGCTCTAAATTGGATTTTGTGTGGCCTGTTTTCCAAGGAAAATTTGAATTTTATACTCAGAAAATTATGCTTGCTTTTTCATTAACTGTATTGTAGGCTTCTCATATTGGAATAAATTAGTTTTCTTCCTAATTTCAGAAAAATTTGTTGGAAGTTTACAAATGCCCAACTCACAGGCCATTGTGAAGGGGGTCTCACACCTGGTTTGGTGGTCTGCTATGACCCCTCCGTTGAAATCACTACGCAGTAACTGATGTAACCAAAGTGTCTCTGTAGATGTAGTCAATTCTGAGTTGATTTAACCTTCATTTCAGGCCAGATGTGTCAGAGACTGGCAGCTGCTAAACTGTTTCCTGGAAGGGTTGGAGGATTCAATTCTTATACTTCTTCTAGAAAGCTATGATCATACAAATTAATTCATTCATATTTACTCTCTCCTTAATATACATATATTTGAGAGAGATCATAACTTAACATGGTATAGAACAGATATATTAATTGCCATAGGGAAAAATTATGTAGAAAAGAGATTATAAAAGGCTGGGATAAGGTTAGGAGTTGGGGAGGTGAATTTAAAGAAAGCAATCAGAAAAGGCCTTGAAAAAAACTGGTTTGGATTAAGATTGAAATGCCATTTATATATTGGTAGATACATATATATGTGTATAGATAAAGAAATAGATTAAGAGATATCAAAAATCAAAATTGTACTTAATAAACTATAAAGGTGAGAATATTTCCCTAATAACAGATATTTATGTTTTATACATAATAGAACCATTAAGAGATGTGCTTCAGCCAGTGGAAACAGCACAGCATGGCACTGGCTGAAGAGGTGAGCAGGAAACTCAAAGCTCTCTCAAGAATTCTTGTTCACTGACGCCACATTCAAACCTCATTTTTGCCTCTTCCTCCTACCAGATCCCTATCTCCTTTTTCCCAACCTAATTCCATAACTCACAGTTATAACCACTGCCTTACTTGCATTATCCTGCCTCTGTCTCCTTCCATAACACTCATATCAAAACACCTCTATCCTGAAGTTAATCCCAACCTCCCATATATTTTTCATTCACATGGGTGGCATAGAACAGGAGGAAAAAATACAAGTATGCATACACACACACACACACAGACTCTCACACTCTACATTGGTTGCTCTTACTTTGACTTCCTGACCACAGACCTCAAGGAAGCCGTTGGTGCCTCTGACAGATGCTGCTTCTCACTAATCAATCCAGTTTCCCAGCATCCTAGCTTATTATTTCTGGCTCTCTCTTTTCTTTTTAAATTCCCATCAATCTTCCCTCTATTTAAATTTCAGTTTAAATATTTGTCTCTCATATTCCTGAGAAAGTAAAAGTGATCAGAAGAGAACTTCTTTCTCTTCCCACTAACAACTAGCATCCTGCAGAGATCTGCAGTCATACACTGTGCTTTTCTCTGGTTTCCCTGTTCCTGTCTGTGGTTATCCCTTCCACCGGTAAATTACTTCTGTCCTCTATCACCTATCATTAAAGGACATTCATCCTGACATTATTTTCTGCAACATAAATTCCTTCATCCATACTATGTCACTACTACCAGCATATAAATATTGATATTAACCTCTTTCTCATCTCATTTTTGAATCTTTCCCTTTTTATATGCTTATTAAACTACATTTCTTTTTTTTAAACAGAATTGTCAAATCTGTATCAATTTACATTCCCACCAACAGTGCAAGAGGGTTCCCTTTTCTACACACACTCTCCAGCCTTTATTGTTTGTAGATTTTGTGATGATGGCCATTCTGACCAGTGTGAAGTGAGGTCTCATTGTAGTTTTGATTTGCATTCTTTAATGATTAGTAATGTTGAGCATTTTTCATGTGTTTGTCAGCCAGCTGTTTATCTCCTTTGGAGAAATGTCTATTTATGTCTTCAACCCATTTTTTGATTGGGTTGTTCATTTTTGGATATTGAACTGCATGTGTTGTTTGTATATTTTGGAGGTTAATCCTTTGTCAGCTGCTTCATTTGCAAATATTTTCTCTCACTCTGAGGGCTGTCTTTTTGTATTGTTTATGGTTTCCTTTGCTGTGCAAAATCTTTTAAGTTTAATTAGGTCCCATATTTTTATTTTTGTTTTTATTCTCATTACTCTAAGAGGTGGGTCAAAAAAGATCTTGCTGCGATTTATGTCAAAGAGTGTTCTGCCTATGGTTTTCTCTAAGAGTTTTATACTGTCTGGGCTTACATTTAGGTGTTTAATCCATTTTGAGTTTATTTTTGTGTTTGGTTTAGGGAGTGTTCTAATTTCATTTTTTTACATGTAGCTGTCCAGTTTTCCCAGCACCAATTATTAAAGAGGCTGCCTTTGCTCCATTGTATATTGTGGCCTCCTTTGTCATAGATTAGGTGACCATAAGTCACCTAATCTCTGGGCTTATCTCTGGGCTTTCTATCCTGTTCCATTGATCTATATTTCTGTTTTTGTGCCAATACTATACTGTCTTGATTACTGTAGCTTTGTAATATAGTTTGAAGACAGGGAGTCTGATTACTCCATCTCCATTATTTTTTTCTCAAGATTGCTTTTGTTATTCGAGGTCCTTTGTGTTTCCATACAAATTGTAATTTTTTTTGTTCTAATTATGTGAAAAATGCCATTGGTAATTTGATAGGGCTTGCATTGAATCTGTAGTTTGCTTTGGGTACTATAGTCATTTTCACAATACTGATTCTTCCAATCTAAGAACATGGTATGTCTCACCATCTGTTTTTGTCATCTTTGATTTCTTTTTTTCTTTTTAAATTTTGTTTTATTTATTTATTTTTTATACAGCAGGTTCTTATTAGTTATCTATTTTATACATATTAGTGTATATATATGAATCCCAGTCTCCCAATTCATCCCACCAACACCCCCTCCGATTTCCCCCCTTGGTGTCTATACATTTGTTCTCTACATTTTTATCTCTATTTCTGTCTTGAAACTGGTTCATCTCTACCATTTTTCTAGATTCCACATATATCCATTAATATACAATATTTGCTTTTCTCTTTCTGACTTACTTCACTCTGTATGACAGTCTCCAGGTCCATCCATGTATCTACAAATGACCCAATTCCCTTTCATTTTATGGCTAATTAATATTCCATTGTATATATGTATCACATCTTCTTTATCCATTCATCTGTCAGTGGGCATTTAGGTTGCTTCCATGACCAGGCTATTGCAAATAGTACTTCATTTAACATTGGGGTGCATGTGTCTTTTTTAATTATGATTTTCTCTGGGTATATGCCCAGTAGTGGTATTGCTGGGTCATATGGTAATTCTATTTTTAGTTTGTTCAGGAACCTCAATACTGTTCTCCATAGTGGCTCTATCAATTTACAATCCCACCAACAGTGTAGGAGTGTTCCCTTTTCTCCACACCCTCTCCAGCATTTGTTGTTTGCAGATTTTTTGATGATGCCCATTCTAACTGGTGTGAGGTGATACCTCATTGTAGTTTTGATTTGCATTTCTCTAAAAGTTAATGATGTTAAGCAGCCTTTCATGTGCTTCTGGACCACCTGTATGTCTTCTTTGGTGAAATGTCTATCTAGGTCTTCTGCCCATTTTTTGATTGGGTTGTTTGTTTTCTTAAATATTGAGCTGCATGAGCTGTTTATATATTTTTGTGATTAATCCTTTGTCCATTGATTGTTTGGCAAATATTTTCTCCCAGTCTGAGGGTTGTCTTTTTATCTTGTTTGTAGTTTCCTTTGCTGTACAAAAGCTTTTAAGTTTCATTAGGTCCCATTTGTTTATTTTTGTTTTTATTTCCATTACTCTAGGAGGTGGGTCAAAACTGTTCTTTCTGTGGTTTATGTCAAAGATTGTTCTTCCTATGTTTTCCTTTAAGAGTTTTATAGTGTCCACTCCTACATTTAGGTCTTTAATCCATTTGGAGTTTATTTTTGAGTATAGTGTTAGGGAGTGTTCTAATTTCTTTCTTTTACATGTAGCTGTCCAGTTTTCCCAGCACCACTTATTGAAGAGACTGTCTTCTCTCCACTGCATATCCTTGCCTCCTTTGTCATAGATTAGTTGGCCATAAGTGTGTGGGTTTACCTCTGACCTTTCTTTCCTATTCCATTGATCTATATTTCTGTTTTTGTGCCAGTACCATATTGTCTTGATTAAGCAATCTAACCTTACACCTAAAGGAACTAGACAAAGAAGAACGAACAAAACCCAAAGTTAGTAGAAGGAAAGAAATCATAAATATCAGAGCAGAAATAAATGAAATAGAAACAAAGAAAACAATAGTAAAGATCAATAAAACTAAAACCTGGTTCTTCATGAAGATAAACAAAATTGATAAACCTTTAGCCAGACTCATCAAGAAAAAGAGGGAGAAGACTCAAATCAATAAAATTAGAAATGAAAAAGGGGAAGTTACAATGGACACCGCAGAAATACACAGCATCATAAGAGACTACTATAAGCAACTTTATGCCAATAAAATGGACAACCTATAAGAAATGGACAAATTCTTAGAAAGGTATAAGCTTCCAAGACTGAACCAGGAAGAAACAGAAAATATGAACAGACCAATCACAACTAATGAAATTGAAACCATGATTAAAATTTTTTCAACAGACAAAAGTTCAGGACCAGATGGCTTTAGAAGTGAATTCTATCAAACATTTAGAGAAGAGCTAATGCCCATCTTTCTCAAACTCTTCCAAAAAATTGCAGAGTAAAGAACAATCCCAAACTTATTCTATGAGCCCACCATCACCCTTATACCAAAAACAGACAAATATACTACAAAAAAGGAAAATTATGGAACAATCTCCCTGATGAATAAAGATGATTTCTTTCATCAGTATCTTATAGTTTTCTGATGACTGGGCTTTTACCTCCTTAAGCAAAAGGAGAGCTGTCTATGTAGAACAGTATGGAGGTTCCTTAGAAAACTAAAAATAGAACAATCATGTGACCCAGCAATCCCACTACTGGGCATATACCCTGAGAAAATCATAATTCAAAAAGACACATGCACTCCAACGTTCATTGCAGCACTATTTACAATAGCCAGGACATGGAAACAACCTAAATGTCTATCAAAGAAGGAATGGATAAAGAAGATGTGGTAAATATATACAATGGAATGTCCCTCAGCCACAAAAAGGAATGAAATTTGGTCATTTGTAGAGATGTGGGTGGACCTAGAGACTGTCAGAAAGAATGAAGTAAATAAGAAAGAGCAAAACAGATATCATATATTAACACATGTATGTGGAACCTGAAAAAAAGTGGTATAGATGATCTTATTTACAAAGCAGAAATAGAGACACAGATGTAGAGAACAAACATGGATCACAAGGAGGTAAGAGGTGGTGGTGGGATGAATTGGCAGATTGGGATTGACATATATACTCTATTGATGCTATGTATAAAATAGATAACTAATGAGAACCTATTGTATAGCAGAGTGAACTCTACTCAATGCTCTGCAGTGACCTAAATGCAAAGGAAATCCAAAAAAGAGGGATATATGTATACGTATAGGTGATTCACTTTGCTATACAGTAGAAACTAACTCAACATTGTAAAGCAACTATACTCCAATAAAAATTAAAAAAAAAGAATTATCAAATCTGTTGTCTATATTGAGTATCCATTTCCTAACTTACCATTCCCTTCAAACTTATTCCCAAGTTGCTTTTAATCCCAAGACTAAAATGAAACTCTTCACATCGTAGGTCACCAACTAGAACCACATGGACAAATTCAAAAGCAAATTCTCCTTCCTCATTTTAGTCATATTTTCAGAAGCATTTTACACATTCCTTCTACTTAAACACTTTCTAGACTTGCATTCCATGTTCCTACAATCACTAATTTCTTCACTGTTTTCTGTCTCCTCTGGTGAATACTGTACCTGTTCAGAACTTCATTCCTCCTCTCCCTTCTCTAAATACATTCATCCCTTAAGGGATTCCATCCAGGTTTTTGTTTGTTTAAGTATCATACATATACTGATAATTAACAAAATTGTTTTCATAAGTTCTGGACTCTCCCCTGAACTCTCAACTCATATACTCAAATAACTGCTCAACATTTCCACTTGGATTTCCATATGATACCTCCAACCAATCCCCCAATACTGATGGGTTAGCCCAACCCTGCTCCACACCCTGTATTTTCTGTCTCAGTGGATGCTGTCATGGTTCACACAGTTTCTTTGGCCAAAATTATGGAATTATTTTCCAGTCTTTGTTTGTACATCCCATGAAGTCCATCAGCAGATCCCATTGGCTGCATCTTCAAAATATATTTAAATTCAATCACTTCTCACAACCATCATTACAGTCACCCTGATCCTCTTGCCTGAGCTATAACATCTTATTTCCTTCATCCATTCATGTCACATTAACATGTATTTCTCATCAAATACCTAGAGTGATCATTTTAAAATATGAAACGGATCACTTTACCCCCAGCTCAAAATCCATGGCTTCAAATAATTATTTGAATGTAACACACACTCCCTTCTTTGTCCTGTTATATTCTACATAATCTGGTCCCTGGCCACAGTTCGTATTGCAGCCTCCCAGTCCCCATCATAGGTGACCTCCTGATGCTCATCTGAGGATGAATGACTCCCTCAGATATGAGCAGTTTTCTCACTTATTTCATTGAGTCTCCATTGCTATACAGAGACTACTGTATAGTCTCTCTTAGTGGCCTGTCCACATTATATAAAATAATACTATGTCACTCTTTCCACCTACTTTTTAATATCGTAACAATTATCACTATCTTATCTTTATAGCACTTAAGTAATGATTTATTTTATCTCTTCCTACTAGAATTGAATTTCTTGGAGGAAGGAAATTTTCTACCTTTTATTCCCTGTTGTATCTCAGTGCCTGGAAAAGTGGCCAGGACATTAGAGGCATTCAAAGATTTTTTTTAAATGAAAGAACATTTCAGACTTTAAGTAATTTGATTGCTTAATTGTAGTGAATTTTAACTTTTTACAAGATAAATCACATAACTCTTTGGTGATTATAGCTTTATATTAAGTATATTCTCTTTCCATTTTCTTCCCATAATGCCACTAAAATAAACTTTTCTTACATTTTTATTGTAAATCAACTATAGTTCAATAAAAAATAAATTAATTACAAACTTTTTTTTTTTTTTTTTTTGGGGGGACAATGCGCCACCAGGGAAGCCCCTAAAAACATTTTTAACATAAGTAATGAACAGATAATTGTCTTGCTTTTATAATGTTGATTTATTGATACTGTGGAAAAACATTCAGAGAAAAAAAAGAAAACCCTACAAATCTGACTCACTCTGAATTAAAGGCATATATATTCAAATACATAACACCTATTCTAAATTCACGGACAGTATAATTTGATTTAATATTACAAAGTGAAATAGTTCTATACAATAAGTCTAAAAGTGACCTAAAATGAAAAAATTTAGTCCTTTTACATTACTTATTAACCCCTAATAAATCTTTCTAAAAGGAAACCAATAGCAAATTAAGCCCAGTGACCTTATCATTAGTGATACTTTATATAATATATAACAATCTTAAAGCAGTTAATATTTTATATCCTACAAAATATGATCGAAAAATAATGGTTAAGATTATGTACTGCCTATTAAAAGCATATAAATTATCAGATATTTATAGGTTATTATCCACTTATATTTAGTTTTCTAGGGCAGCAATTTTTATATGTCATAAATGTATTCATCTGACACTTTACAGAGTAATTGGGCTTAATGAAATTCTATAGATAAATTATTAAACTGTATTTTTATCCTAACATTAGGAAATACTTTATCATTCAAGCAAATATTAATCAAAATGATTCTCAAGACCAGTGAATACCAAAAATAATAGTTACAGGACAATGCAAATATGTAGGCACTGAGGTGATTTTACTTTCTGATCAATCAGCCTTCCTTCTTCCCAGGTTCTAACAAGGTATCAGCTCCCAAAAGACAAAAGTGAATCCAAGTATCAGGTTTATTCATGAAGGCTCAATAACTCCCAAAGCACAGAGCTTTCTGGTCAAGCCAGTTTGAAGAAACCTATAACCTATGTTTCAAGGTGAGAATACTATAATATTAGCCATCTCCCATTGCAAACAGAGGAAATAATTGGGTATGAAAAGCAGAGTTAAAGGGCTGAATTCTTCTAGAAATTGGGGTCAACTGAATGGTGAAAACCAGAATGCACATGAAGAGCAGGAGGCTAGGGAGCTGTATTTCTGGAAAGTAGGCATTGCTATTTCCTCTGGAAGTCCAGGTCACAACATCTCGGCCAGCCTCTGATTTTAGCAGCCTTTGGAGTGAGCACCTTATAATGATGGTTCCCCAAGTCAGGTGATGCTGAGTCTCTGTTCCAAATCCAGGATCTTTACCTACACCATGGAGCCAGCTTAGCCCACATGAAAAACACAGTAAGTCAGTGCCCTGAAGGCACCCTTCAAAGAACAGGAGATGGAAGGCAGTTTATAAATATTCCAACCACTGTCTTTTCTGGTAAATAATCCTGGGTATATGTTATTCACTTCTTAAAATTGTAGTGTGCAATCATGTCCCCATCACCTACAACAATCTCCTTATCAGGGCTGCTTCTGCTGACTTTTAATCATTCTCTGGTCTCACTATCCCCACTCCCTCATTCTTCCTGAGGTTACCTGCTGAATAAATTTAGTATTCATCTCAGGTTCTGATTTCAGCAGAATCCAAACTAAGACAGTGGGCTTATGACATCAGAGCAGAAATCCAATGAAGTGACCCAAAGCCCCAGTAGGAAGAATATTTCTTACTCTTGGAAGCATGAAAGCCCTTGCCATCAGTATGAGATATTGCCATTTGAAAAACAGATTTTCCTTAACTAGTTAGAAAGGGAAGGAAAGAGAATCCAATGTACGTACAATTCTGTCCCTTTTGGTAAGTGAATCTAAACTTACTTCACCTTTGGAAACTAGAGAATGAGGTTATAACCCCACAGACACCTAAAATAAATTGTGCTGCCTATAAATGAGATACACCTTCACTCTTGAGACAGAAGTATTTCCCTAGCTTATAAATGACTGTCAATAGCATCTCCAGGAAGTCAGTGATTTTTACCTGTAATATTTTCCTTCCTACCTTTAATGGAAATGCTCCATGGCTCTGTATAATATAAACAGAATTTTTTAAATTGTAAAGACCTTCAAAAATCACAGTATTGAATCACTACTGAGCCAGTTAAATCTGGCTTTTAATCAGAGAAATAGAAATATAATCCATTACAAAGCAAAGATCTTCAGAGACATTTGTGATTTGAAATCTCAACCCCAATAACTCTAATGCACAGAGAAGAAAAATGTGTCTCCTACATTTTGAAAGGATTTTTTCCTGCTGGTCCTTTAATGGTTAATTAATCTCAGTGCTCTATTTCAGTTACTAATTCTTTCTCTTGGAGACATTCTTTTACCTGACTTTTTTGTTTTGAGTATCTTTTTCTCTAAGTTGTTTACATAAGTTGCCAACATCTGAGTAATGCACATCTGGTCCTGTGGAGCATCTTTATCAAGACATACCTTAGCAGGTAAGACTCTGAACTCCAAGTTCCAGCCATTCTTCTGGGGCCCTACACTGAGCTCCTACAACATTCCTGCTTGTCTAGGTGCTGGGAAAATTGCACAGGATAGGCTAGACTCCATGCCTTCATGCTGCTTATGTTATGAGACCCTGGGAGAATCCAAGCTTTCCTGTGTTTACTCCCAGTCACAATCTTGACAATGCTGGAACTCTGAATGTCACCTGAGACTTAATGGCAGGTGAGCATTAAGTAAAGATGAAATACTTAATGGTAGGTGAGCATTAAGTAAAGATGAAATAGCCAGTATTTTCTCATCTCTAAACACAGGAGAGTCAAGTACTTCTCCCTGGAGGCAGAGGACCCATAAGAGATGATCTCCGTGTCTACCTACTCCACTTACTCCATGGGTTATGGTCAGAGACTGTGCTGAACCTTATGCCAAACAAGACATTACCAGTCAGCCAGTTCTTCTATCTTCAGAAGATATGGGTTTTAACTTTTTACACCATTACTTTCAACCATTTAATTATTATTCACCTTGGTAAATGTGACCCACTGGCTGAACTTCATTCTGTTTTATTGGGTAGTGTGATTTACAAGGATATATAACCTTTTAAAATTAGGACAAGTCATAGTACTCTTAATTTTTGCTTCTTATAAAAACATAGAAGCCCTGCAAATATTAGATGGACATATTATTTTCATTTCGGAAACAATAGGCTGGCTGTGAGGAGAGGCTGCTGTCTTGAGATCGGGCACATACTCTGCATTTTACCTGTCATCAACTGCACTTATTTATGCTATTTTCCTGACCATGACATGCCTTTGAACTTGCCACCACTAAAGTTTCAGAGGGCCATGAAGACAAGATTCACCATTCTCTGTACCCCTGCTCCATCATTTGCTGTCCCTGTCCTAATTCTCTATCTACTTCTGGATGAAAACTTTTACATTCACTTGACAGTCCACTACTCATTTTTTTGGCAATTCACTGGTCTTTCACACTCTTTGTTTGTCATCACTTGACTTGCTTGCCCCCTTTAGAGGCATAATGGAAAGACCTTTTCTGCCTTGAAACAGTTGGGATTTAAATTTCCTAAGGGAAATTTCTATTTAGGAAAATTCTTACGCTCATAGAAACTCACCTCTTCCAAAGAGGAATAAAACAAAGTGAAGACATGTCTGTAATGTTTGTGCAGAGCTCTTGAGACATTAGTTAGCTTTTTGGCACTGTGGTATTGTTGGCTTTCAGAGCAAATCTTCGTTCTGAGAGAGTTGATGTAGTTATACCTTTATTTATCAACTCAGAACAGTTCTTTTACCTTTTTATCCTCTCTAAGGAGGAAGAGTAGAATAGAAATGACATTTTTTCTCCTAAGGTATTTTTTTTATTTTCTCTAAGGAATTATATGAGCATAGTATTATTCCAGGCCTAAAAGAAAATATGTGTTCATTCTGGTTATTTAGAAATATTTACCTTCAATAATTTTGCACACCTAATCTTTACAAAGGAGAAATTAAATAGACGTGTAGATTTTTTTCACACCATGACCAAGGGGCATTTGTGTGTGTGTGAAGCATTCTGGGAAGAGTTAGGGAAAAATAATCTTATCTGACTACGGTGTGCTCCTCAAAATATGCCCTGGGGTCTCTAGTGGAACATGTTTAGAATGAGGAACATAACAGTTTTCCAGTTAGGACAAATAACTTCTCAATTCCATTTACCTTGTTCAACCTACCTTACCCAACATACACTAGTTCAAATCTGGTGCTGAATTAATTCTGACACAGAGCTCTGAGTAGGTGGAGTAGTTTTTGTTTAAAGCACCTGAAAACTCCCTGACCTGAGAGCCCAGTGATCAGTCAAGATAGGTTTTCTGAGACAAAACTCTTGTCATGGCCAAGTTTATCATTCTCTAATAATTTGGGGTGTATGGAACACAAATCCTCACTATCTTAAGAACCAACTTATGTTTTTTTCAATAGACATTTTTGGAAGATATCACCTGGAATCTAAAAAAAAAAAAAGGAGTTCATATTAACTTCTCTTCCTCATCATTTAGAATTTCTGTTTGAAGAGGTAAAGAATAAAAGGCATGAATCGCTCTCTGGTTTTATTGGGTTTTTTTGCATTACACTTACATAAATAAATAAATTATATTATTATATTTGTTTGTAAATATAACACATATTGTATAAATATGCTTATATTTATTTCCTTACAAAGTGTTTAAGTATATGTTCAAACCTACACAATTTAGATATAGGGTATTCCTATCACTCAAGTGTGATAGAATAGAATTGAGGAGAATCACAATTCTCAATTCTCCTCTCCCGATTATTGAATTCTCCCCTGGTTTAATAAAGTGACGTTCTCAGTCCATCTCCCTGCCTCCATTCTTGCCCTTCTGCAATAAATTATTTTCAGAATGGTTCTATAGAAAAATCAGGCCTTATAACTCTCTGCTTGGAATACTTCAGTGGATTCTTAGAATAAGGTCAAACCTCCTTAACCTTGCTCTCAAGGCCTTATACAATCTGCTCTGCCTCTCAATTTTATATTAAACTATTATCCTCTTTTCTCACTTGACTACATATGCAATGCTTTCAAACATACCACTATTTCTCTAATATGCCATTTTCCATGTGGTACTTTGTTCATCATGTATCCTTTAGATAATGTTCTGCCCTTTTATTTGCCCATGTCCAGTTCCTTCTCTCCCTTTAGATCTCAACTAAGATTGTATCTCTTTAAAGAGACCTCTTTATGGTGAAGTGTCCCAAACTCACATTCTAAATTACACCATCTTTTTGATTTTCTTCTCAGACCTGACCTTAATTTGTACTTTTCTCATTTATTATTGTGGTTGGTAATTGGAGGTCTCCCCAGGCAAAGTTCCATGATGGCACAGATTTTCTCTGTATTTCCTCTTCCAGATGTAGAAAAGATGATCAAAACATGTTTGTTGAAGACTCACAGACATAGAGAACAGACTTATGGTTGCCAAGCAGGAGCGGGGTGGGGGAGGGATGGAGTAAGAAGATGGGTTAAGCAGATGAAAACTATTATATATAGGATGGATAAACAATAATGTCCTACTGTATAGCACAGGGAACTATATTCAATACCCTGTTATAAACCATAATGGAAAAGAATATTAAAAAGAATGTATATATATGTTTCTTGTACAGCAGAAATTAACACAACATTGTAAATCAACTATACTTCAATTAAAAAAAGTTTGTTGAAAAAGAGAATGAGATAAGACTGAGAATCTCATTATTTGGCAAAATTGAAGTGAATAAAAACAACTGAGCATTGATTCATACATTCTGAACAAATGTCCATACTCACCAAGCAAGAGATCTTTTTTTCTGTTAAACTTAGAAGTCATAAGACAGCTCCCTGCATGAATCTAAGTGGAGAAGAGAAACCTATTAGCTTACATATAAAAAGGGGTTATTTATGATAAAATCATAACTTAGAAATCACAATTGAAATCCAAATAAAAATTAATCACTAACATATTATCTAATTAAGAAATTACACTTTAAAGGATTAAGTTGGTCAGGTTTATCCAAATTAAATATGTATATTCTGAAGTCTTTAGATAGCAAGAATATAATATATACTGAGGGGAAGCCAAAGAGGAAGAACACTGACCTGGAAGAGTTTCTAGCAGTCCACTGTCAGCACAGTGATAACAGAAGAGAAAGCTATTGAAACCCCTTAGGGACTGAGTACTCAGATAATGGTGTGTGTGTGTGTGTGTGTGTGTGTGTGTGTGTGTGTGTGTGTGTGTGTGTGTTTAAACTGAATCAGTGATAACACACTTTGTTATTACAGCAAGAATCATATAGGGTAAACCAAAACAAAATTTATTCATTTGATTAGGTAATAAGGATACATAAATTTTGCTTATATTCTGGCCACAGAAATCATAGATTAGGGTTTGCAAATACAGTATGATAAAGTTATCAATACATGAAATATCTCTGAAAACAATGACTTTCTATTTACATGTAATAAGGAAGTAGTGAACAAGCAGTTTACACTTAATGTAATTTTATGTGCCTTTGCCAATAATAAATATTTTGTAATATGCATTTATGTTTCAAATAAGTAATAACAAATTGTCACTGTGAAGATGAAAACTACAAATATACTTTATGTGAGTACAGAGATGTCTTTTTGTTTATTCATTAACTTATTTTCAGAGTTCAAACAATGTTTGACATATTAAAAGGGCTTAATAAGTATATAAGAAACGAATGGTAACATCAGAAAACGTTGAGTAATAAATCTTTTAAATCTTAAAAATATAATTCAACTGAAATAAAAGTGATAGTATTTACACATTTTAAAAGAGCCAATCTTTCAAAGATTTTGAAATACATCATTTTTTTCTATATGTAATATGGATATTTAAACAATCTATGTTATTAGAGCTATTTCTAAAATATACACAAGGATTATAATTAACCACAGGGTTTTATTAAATAAATGAAATCAAAATTAATGATGCTTTTAGTGAAGCTTGTCTAATGATGTCAGTTGTCTAATGAAAGTTCATTGTGTGACAAGTGTTAATTGGAGTTAAAAGGCCAGGAAATATACACAAATAGTTAAAACCTACTTAGTCTGAATATATGTTTTCAAAAGCAGAATCTAATTTTGTGTGATTTACTAACATGGATTAGGAATTTTCTGGAAACTCAAACAAAGGAATTTTAAGTGTCTCTATTATAAAATGTTCAGTGATGAAAACAGCTCACTTCAGCAAGTAAATATTGGACCACATACTATAATAATTTACTTAACATCTAAGAAACAGCTCCTGATTTAGAAAATAACAGAATCCCACTAACTAGACAGACATTTATAGAGAACGTTCTAGAACATTACTAAGGGAAGGGAGAGAAAGCTTTCAGATTTCATTGACAACCAAACATTTAAATGGGTTCTGAAGGCCGGACAGGATTTTGGTTTACATGTCACAAGCTGACCTGACTACTAACCTGAAAAAAGCTGGAGAAAAAGAATGGAAAATCTGTGGTTCCTACTACAGGCCAGGCTTAAAAGCACTTGTCACACTGTATCTCAGTAAACTGTTAAGCATTATTTCCAGCTTACTGTTGAGGAGACAAGCCATATTTTAATAAGTTGTCTGCGGTCAAAAGGCTCATAAAATATTTGTGACTGAAATCCAGATGTGACATTTTTCTTAAGCATGTAACTCACTCTGCAGAAATACAAGGTAAATACAAATCAACCAACAAATATTCTGTAAAATTTAAAGTCCTAGGAAATCAGTCATCTAAAGCTGAAAATAAAATATAACATATGGTTTCTGATATTCCTATGCCTCCACATAAATATCTGGATTTTATTGACACATTGAATGATAGCTATATCCTATATTGATTTATTAATAGTAAATACTTCTCCTTTCCAAGTATTTTCTCCTTTTTAAAGTTCTTTCAAATCCTCTACAAGAAAGAAAACTGACCTCCTTATTCAGGCATATATATGAATTTCTGGAATATGAAAATAACAAACCAATTATGTAAATATTAATTAATGATGAAGTGAGGTTTTCTTTTCATTTTAAAACCATTTCCCTTCTCTGTTTTATTCATGTTGTATTGAATAGGAAAATTAACATGCTCAGTACAGTAGAGCCACTTTAAAATATTTATTGTGTAATAGAATTTGTCATAGAAAAAAATCACAATTTTTATATCTTAAGGATATATTTTGATACAAATATAATACTTTACTATAAATTAAAACTATAAATATGATCTAATAATATAGCTCAGTGGTAGAAATCCAGTATCAGAAAATTGTAAGTTATAATGGCAAACAGAGCTTTAGAATAAGGAGATTCTAACCATAAGCACTTTGAGCATATTTAGCATTCCTTCAGTTGAGGAAGGAAAATTCTATTGCTTTAAATATTTTAAAGGTTACTGAATAAATAATAAACCATAGAGAAACATAGCCTATATTGGTATGTTAAGAAGGGAAAATAACCCAGATGAGCTATTCACTTTTATATATCTACTTTATAAAATGGCTTCCAAACAGTTCTGGTGAGGTAAACAGAACCCAAGGTCTAAGAGAGACAATCCAAATTTCTTGATGCCCTTAGGATACAAATAATCAACTAGAAAAGGATTGTATTAAATCATCCCCTAAGAGAGAAAGAGTCAAGTTTTTTTAAAGTGCCTACTTTATAAGTAAATACTAAATATACATGAGAAAGATTTGATTAAGTATGATGATATTGCCAGACTGATGTCAGGTATTTTCATGAGCATTCAGAGACTGGATTATAAGAGATAGGCAGTTTGCTAAATGTAGCATGGTAATAAAAGTAAGATTAAAGTAAATAATCTAACAAAGGAGCAAAGCCAAATTGTTTTCTGGTGATATATCATAACCTGTTACTTAATATCTTAAGTTGATTACTTAATAAGAATCTCAAACTTAAACTTATCTGTAACAGATTTTGAAAATTTTGCCTCACTTCTACCCCATCTCAGTAAAAGCCCTCCATCTCCCATTCCA
The DNA here is from genome assembly GCF_003031525.2 of Neophocaena asiaeorientalis asiaeorientalis. Lineage (NCBI taxonomy): Eukaryota > Metazoa > Chordata > Mammalia > Artiodactyla > Phocoenidae > Neophocaena > Neophocaena asiaeorientalis. The sequence continues at coordinate 3,306,029 of NW_020172187.1, forward strand.
TCTATTACCAAGTCCAAGTTCGTACTGCTCTTGCACAACAGTCCAGTAAGTTAAGAGACAAGGTGCTGGGGCAAGGAATAGCTGCTTTATTCAAAAAGTCAGCAAACTGAGATGATGGCAGAGTATTGGCCTAAAGAACCATATAAACTGGGAATAAAAATCATACTTCTTTTATGTTACAGGAAAGGAGAAGCAAGAGAGTTCAAGACTAAAGGGTAAAAGTGGAGTGCAGACTCTTTGGAGTCACATGGCCTTTAAGGGAAGCATAACATTTCTTTGTTCTTCTGCCTGCTTATGTAGGCTGGATCCCAAATCTGCAAAAACTTCAAATTGTTAGTAGTTAGTTTTACTCTACCATTCTTATCTCCACTTATTAGCAAGGTTTCTGGGCTGAAAGCAAACCTATCTATAACAAGTAGTAGCCATTAGAAGCTCCAGACCCTGGGATGGGAACTTTCTTCAGGCAACTTAATGAGATATTTGGACACAAGCAACATTTCTCTAATATTTAACTCTTTATATGAATAGCCAGAGTAATAGAGTGCATAAACTAAAGAATGATGGAGGCAGTTACAACATGATGTTAGTTCTGTTCTTCCTCTGTTTCAATTCCCCACTGTTAATACCATTCCACAATCTTGTGGGAAAGGGGAGATGACTGCTTAACTACTTCCTGCTGAACAGGGGCAATGGAGGGATGGAATAGAATTGATCAACCTGAAACTGAAAATATTCCTTTGTGCCTGGGTTCTATCTAATATTATGTGAATGTGGTGTAACATGTTGATTGATTTGTGGTTATTGCATCCTTGGTATACATCCCACCTTATCATGATGTATAATCATTTAAATGTATTGTTGAAGTTTGCTTTGCTAATATTTTGCCAAGGATTTTTGCATATATGTTCATCAGGGATACTGGCCTGTAACTTTCTTTTTTTGTAGTGGCTTTTTCTGGTTTTGTATCAGGGTAAAGCCAGCCTCAAAAAATGAGATTGGAATGGTTCAATCATCTTCAGTTTTTTTTAATAATGTAAGTACGATGAATATTAATTCTTCTTTAAAAGTTTAGTAGAATTCACTTGTAAAGCTATCTGGTCCTGGACTTTTTTGTTGGGAGTTTTTTTATTACTGATTTAATTTCATTAGTAGTGGTCACTCTGTTCAGATTTTCTGTGTCTTCCTGACTCAATCTTGGGAGTTTGTATGTTTCTGAGAATTTATCTGTTTCTTCTAGGTTGTCCAAATTGTTTGTTTAGTAATGTCTTATAATCCTTTGTATTTCTGTACTGTGAGTTGCAACTTTTCCTTTTTCATTTCTTATTTTATTTATTTCAGTCATCTCTATTTTTTTTCTTGGTGAGTGTGGGTAAATGTTTATCAATTTTATCTTTTCAAAGAAAGAGCTCTTAGTCTCATTGATCTTTTCTATTTTTTTAAATTTTAGTCTCTATTTCATTTACTTCCATTCTGACCTTTACTATTTCCTTCCTTCCACTAACTTTGGTAGTAGTTAGTACTTTTTCTAGTTTCTTCAGATGTAAAGTTAGATTATTTGAGATTTTTCTTGTTTCCTCAGGTAGGCCTTATCACTTTAAACATCCTTCTAAGAACTGCTGGTTTTGCTGTGCATAGATTTTGAAATATTGTTTCATTTGTCTAGAGGTTTTTTAAATTTTCTCTTTGACGTCTTCAGTGACTTATTGGTTGTTTAGTATCATGTTGTTTAGCCTCCAAGTTGTGTTTTTTCCAGTTTTCTTCATATAATTGATTTCTAGTTTAATACTCTTGGGGTCAGAAAATATGCTTGATATGATTTCAGTCCTCGTACACTTATTGAGGCTTTTGTTTTTTTGCCTAGCATGTGATCTATCTTGGAGAATGTTTTATGTGCACTTGAAATGAATGTAGATTCTGATGTTTTGGGGTAGAATGCTGTCTCTCTCTCTCTCTCTCTTGCTCTCTCTCTCTCTCTCTGTCTTGTGGACACACAACAAGATGGCAGTGATCTGCAAGCCAGGAAGACATGCCTATCACAACCTGACCATGTTAGCATCTGATTTCTCATTTTCAGTCCAGAAATGTCTGAAAATAAATTTCTGTTGTCTAAGCCACCCTCTCTGTGGTGTTTTGTTCTGGTAGCCTGAACAGACAAAGACATAGAATTATAATGTTTCCCCATAAAGCCTTTATTTATAGAGGAAAATGTATCAGAGGGAAAGGAACATTGACGGCTAAAGAAAGAGGCTCGGTGACAGTCAAGTGCATCCATAGCTTAAAAGCCAAGGGAAAGTGAGTACCTGAAAACATATCATATGAGGAGTTCTTTAGGAGATTTAAGAGGGAAATAATTAACCAGCTGAACTCTACACTTTGGTATAATAGACTTTTTGTCTCTCTCATCTCAAATAATGTTAACAACAAGCGAGAACCAAACAAAAATTCTCTTATCTATCTCTCCAGATCTACCCTATGTTTTCCCATACTTTTGTATCAGTGTCCTAGGGCGGCTGTAAAAATGTACCACACAGTAGGTGATTTAACACAACATAAATTTGTTCTCTTACAGTTCTTGTGTCTAGAAGTTTGAATACAAAGTTTCAGGTGTGCCATGCTCCTTCTGAAAGTTCTAGGGAAGAATCTGTTCCATGCCTCTCTCCTTCTTTCTGGTGATTGCCAGCAATCCTTGGCTTCAACCACAATCTCTACAGTGAGACCATTCTCTCAAATTTCACTGATTACCTCCATCTACAAAAATCTATGCACATTTTTCAATATTCATGTAACTTGATCATTTGACCACTCCTTCTTTCTGGATTTTTTTTTTCTATAACCCCATGTGTTACTACACTTTATCTCCATTCCACTTCTGACACTTTTGGGATTTGTCTCCTCTTTTTCAGGCTCAATCACCTCTTCCCTGTTATTATCTCCTGCAGTTTAAGAATTACCCTAAGTTATTGCTTTATTCATTTTATATCCATCCACAATTTCCATCTATATGCAGTTACTTACATGTTATTGTCTCAATGCCTTGTTTCTTCTCTGAATCCCAGACTCTTGTAAACAACCTAATTGACATCTTCTTTTGGATATTACCAAACCACCTCAATATTAACAAGTTAAAAATGTTGAGTTTTTAACTCAAAACAATGAAAGGCACAGAAATCACACAGATGTGCCAACCATGAATCTTGAAAAATTTCCCAATACCGTCTTCATTCCTTTTACCATATACAGTTCACAATAAAGTTATGTTGGTTGATAACATAGATATCTCAAAAGGAACTGTGTTTCTGTATCCCTACCTACCATCACCAACCTAGTCTGATATTCTATTGTATATCCTTCAGCTTTTTGATCACCTTTGAACTCATTTACCTTTATCTGCATTGTAACTAGTGTAATTTTATTTTCACTACTAATTTCAAGCATGTCATCACTATGCTGAAAAAGCTTTAATAAATTTCAGTTGTTCTATCTATCATCTGTCTATCTATCATCTATCTATCACAAGTTCTATAAAGGTTCTGCATACTTTTTCATCTAATCTTCTACACATTTCTCCTGACTTTGTTTCCTCCAGATATTTTGATCTTATTTCTGTCTCTAACAGACCTATGCTTATTTCTGAATATCTCATCCCTTCCCCATTCACTTAGATAACTTCTACCAGATTTCATTTAACGTTACTTCTTCAGGGAAGGCTCTCTTTGACACTTAAGAATTACTCTAATGGGTGCTTCCACAGCATTATTCACCTTCACTTCATGGCACTTTTTTACTGTTTAATTTTAAACATATTTATGTAATTCATTGCTTACCATGTAACTCCCTACTAGAATGTAATCTCAAAGAAAGCAGAGAGATGCCTGTTTTTGTTTGCTGAATAGAGTAACATGGAATAGGCTTGCTATTAATGCTGATTCAGTGCCACAGAATGAATGAATATGGATGGGAATTTGGAAAGAAACTCTTTGACTTCAAAAGTATTGGTGAATTATAGGCAAACATATTTTAGGTTAATGTAGAAAGAATGTTCTGCCATATACTCTTGCTTATAAATAAAATACACTTCCTAGAGAGTCAAATATTTATAAGAACAATTAGTCATTTTATTACTTATGATATGTCAAGTGATTTTAAACATTAGCACTTTTATTACTGCCAACAAGCATGCATGGGAGACATAATTAAACTCAATTTTTGCAGATAAAGAAAGACTCTTGTGATAAAAAAAAATTTAGGAGTGACTCCCCATAAATATTGCCTTAGTAAAAAATCTCCTTCCCTTTAACTGTGAGTGAAACCTGTGAATATGATGAGATATCACTCCCATGATTATGTTAAATTATATGGAGAAATGAAGATGATCTGGACAAACCTAATTTAATTATATGATCAGTTTAAAAGCAGAAAGTTTTCTCCAGATGGTTAACAGAATGGGAAGCCAAAGAGATTCAAAGGATTTGACCTGTTCTTGCTTGCACAGAGGATGGAAGGGGCAACATCAGAAGGCATGCAAATTTCCTTCCAACGAGTGGCCACGGCTGACACCCAGCAAGAAAACGGTGATGTGTATGGAGCTGAATTTTACTAACAACCCAAATGAGTTCAGAAACCAATTTCTTCCTAGATCCTCCAGTTAAGAACCAGTCTAGGGCTTTCCTGGTGGCGCAGTGGTTGAGAGTCCGCCTGCCGATTCAGGGGACACGGGTTCATGCCTCGGTACAGGAAGATCCCACATGGCACGGAGCGGCTGGGCCTGTGAGTCATGGCTGCTGAGCCTGTGCGTCCGGAGCCTGTGCTCCGCAACGGGAGAGGCCACAGCAGTGAGAGGCCCATGTACTGCAAAAAAAAAAAAAAAAAAAAAAAAACCAGTCTAGTCAATACCTGACCCCAGTCTTTTGAGACCCTAAGGAAAAAAAAAAAACAGTTGAACCCACCCAGACTTCTGTCCTGCAGAATTGTGAGGTAACAAACGGGTGCTGTTGTTTTAACTGGTAAAGTGGTGGCATTTTGATATGCAACAATAACGAATTAATATATCTACTGAAGGTTAAATGATTCCCCAGATATCTTACATCTAAAATCTAAAATATAACAAAGGTAGGGCTTCGAATCTCTAACATTTTGCACTCATTCCACACAGCACTCTACAATTCTGGTAGGGGCAAGAAAGAGGCAACAAAACAATGCAGAGGGATCAGAAACTACATATTTTTTTCTTGAGTCATAGATAATGTGGAGTGGTTTTCAAAAGTGGTTCAGTTGGCAATTAAGAAGTCCAAGTTCTCATCCTGGTACAATCATTAGCTTTATTATTTTTCTATGACTGACTTTTTTCTCAGTTAAAGGAAATCTTTTCTAGTTCCAATTCCTATTAATTCTCTTGTCTGTTTATCTTGTCTTTAGACAAGGCAGCCTTGAGATATTGAAACTATCCTGAGTTATTATTTGGTATCCCAAGAGTGTCCAGCATACAACTGACCATCAATACATATCTAATCATTATAGGTCTATGGAGGCTTTCCTACAGCTACCTTATCAGTTCTTCCCTAGTAATTTGGAGGCAGCGAACAGACCTTCTGAGCTATAAAAGTGATCCATTTTATTTACATCACTGTAAACCTTGAAGCTAACTTTCCTCCAGGAACCTCTTGAAAAAAATGAGTCCTTTTGGATAAAATTTATTTTATCATCTAAAAACTCCACAGTTAGTTACTGAAGCTAGATGTGATATGAAAACACTAGGAGTTTTTCTTAGGATACAATTGAATTGTGATAATTGTATTTAAAAGTACTTTACATACCTTTGTTGACAATTCACTCCCACTGTTTATATAGTAAAAAAGATTACAGTGGAAAACACTTGTCAAATGATAAAGTTACTTGTTTTACATCTTCACGTTTTTCACATGACTTCTTTCTCATCAGCTTATCTTCCTGGCACACAGCTCCGCATACTGCCCTGACTTCCCCATTCCATTTCCATGTTGTCATGGGTCAGAATTGTAGCAGCATAATATTGTACTTGGTAAATATGTTTTGTTTTTTTCACTCCATTTCTTCCAGCTATAAGTCTGACCAAATCTATCTTCATCTGTTTCAGTAGGTGTGTGTAATATAATGAGCTCCAGTTTTCTAAGAATTTCAGAGGCTTAAAAATAAATAGGTACACACCATTGTAAAGCAATTATACTCTAATAAAGGTGTTAAATAAATAAAAATTTTTAAAAATAAAAAAAAGTAAATAAGCATTAAACACTTACTAACACAGAAACATAAGTAAGAGTAATTTGAACATTCTGAAAGAAGGCTTGTATTTTATAGACTGTATGAATGTTAATACACTGCTCTTTAACATGCTTTAAAATTTATTGTGACCTAAGCTTGTCATGAAAATGACATTCAACTTTTTGTATGTTCCACATGGTGTGGCTAACCATTATATTTTTAATGGTAAATGAAAATCATTAAGACAAATAATGTAGAGGGATTATTTTAAAGCCTTCTTACCTTTACAATCAATACCATTTGTACATCTGCCAGCAAAAAATATTATAAGAGAATTCAAATTGAAAGATTCAAGATGTTCAGCGATTATATACAAAACCTATACAGAAATTTCTCACCTGATAAATAACATTGAATAAATTACCTAGGCACAGCCTGTGAGCTTTCATCTTCCTTTGGAACATTAAATATTGGTTACTATCATAGGAAGAATTTTACACTAGATGGACTTGCACTTTGATTCACGGTGGCAGTCTCTGAATTTATCATTCTCTGCTTCTCTTTTTCTGTAGACCATTACCCAAGTCTATTTACACCAGCTGTATGCTCTTGTTCAGTGCAACTAAGACATTTAACCTCCAGCTCATACACCTGATCTACACTCCCTCCTCCCCATTCCCATTCGAAAAAAAGCTATTTGTCATAATTCTGTCTCCTGTGTCTGTTGATTGTTTGCAAACAGAAACCCATCATTATAAATCTCTCTCTTCAATCTCCTAGCAATGCACTTAACTGAAATGATTTCCCCAGAAGTGTTTCTTCCTTTTACAATCTTTACTGTAAAAGCAATTTTAACTCCTCATAAGCAATTTTCTAACCTGTGGATCAGTGCTGTTTAACTACAATTCAAGAGCAACTACTGAAATGTATATAAGTACCTGATTTTTGAACAATCAAAGCATAACCTTGGTCATGAAAAATTATTTTAAAAAGTCATGATATGTTCATTCTTAAAATCTATGAAGAAATAAAAAACAAATTTTAGGGGAAGTTATCTGGGAACTAACCAAATTATCTAATGAAAATTATCATACTCAAAATCATTATCTCCATATATACATTAAGGAGAAAGTAACAGGCATTTGTAGCAGGTACTGGGACTGCTGAAATGAAGTTTTAATGAGCACAGAGACCTACAAGTGAATAATTAGCCTCAATGTGGTAACTGTTCAGACATATATACAAAAGAGGGAACTATCCATCCTAATGTATCAGAAAATTATCCAAAGATAACATGGCATATAAGTTCAAAGGAAAATACACTTTCACAATTGAAGAAGATAGAAAAAGGGAATCTAAGCTATGTCATGTGAGGCATTTTCAACGAGTATTAAGGAGAATGATTAGAGTTCCTTTCTGCAAGTGGTTCACAGTGAAGCTAAGAAGGTAGAGAAAATTTAAAGGGTATTATACTATGATATAATTTTTTTTTGTAAAAAAGGATAAATCATTGAAAGTTATCAGGCAGAAAACATTAAAAATATTATTTGTGTTTTAATACAACATCAACATCATCAATAAGTTGATGTTGTGGAGGATAGCGTAAATCCAAAAAGGATGTTGTTGAAATAAAGTGTTTAAAAAACACAGTAGAGACATAGTGAACCTCTGAGCTAAGGCAGTTGTCAGGGAATTAGAAAAGAAGGTAGACCTAGAAGGTAACATTATAGAAAAGTTAGATATGGAATGAAAGGATTCACGGTTGATTTAGACTTTTCTAATTTTTGCTCCTGAAAAGAAAAGTGAAGATGGAGACATGTGATGTGAGAGAATCCATAGCAAGTGTTTAAGGGAAACATTTTCTTATCATTTTAATCATTTAAGTATACTAGTCATATGTGTTAGAATTTTTGTAATACAGTTAGCACTCTGTATCTGTCGGTTCTGGATTCAACCAACCATGGATGAAATTCAAAGAACTACTCCATTTTATATAAGGGACTTGAGCATCTTCAGATTATGGTACTTACAAGGAGTTGGGGGGATGATTCTGGAGCCAATTTCCTGTGGATACCAAGGGAAAAACGAAAATCGATTTTTTTTCTGAGTTGAAAATTTTTCTCCAGTTTAATTGAAATATAATATAATTGACATACAACAATATACAAGTGCACAACAAAATGACTTGACTCACATATATTGTGAAATGATTACTAAAATAAGTTTTAAAACATTATCTCACGTAGTTACAACAAAAAAGAAGAATGTTTTTTTCCTTGTGATGATAACTCTTAGGATTTACTTTCTTAATGACTTCCAGATATAGCCTACAGCACTGTTCACTATAGTCAACATGTTTACATTACATCCTTATACTTGTTTATCTTATAACTGGAAGTCTGTACCTTTCCACCACCTTCATCCAGTCTCCCCTCCCCCACACACCCTGCCTTAGGTACACACAAATCTGATCTCTTTTTCTGTAAGTTTGGTTGTTTATTGTTTTTATTTAGATTCCACAGTGTACAGTATTTGTTTTTCTCTGTCTGACATATTTAACTTAGCATAATACACTTAGAGCCATCCATGTTGTTGCATATGGCAGGATTTCTTCCTTCTTCTTTTTCTCATTGAAGTGTAACTGACATACAAAGTTATATCAGTTTCAGCTGTAGAATGTAGTGATTTGACATTTACATACATTACAAAATGATTATCACAATTAAGTCTACTAACCACCTGTCAGCATTCAAAGTTATTACATTATTACTGACTATATACCCTACTCTGTACATTACATCCCCATGATTTATTTACTTTATAACTGGAAGTTTGTGCCTCTTAATCTCATTCACCTATTTCCCCATCTCACCACCCTCTCCTTTCTGGCAACCACCAGTTTGTTCTCTATATCTATGACTCTATTTTTGTTTTGTTGTGTTCATTCATTTGTTTTGCCTTTTAGATTCTACATATAAGTGAAATCACATAGTACTTGTCTTTCTCTGACTGACTTTTTCACTTAGCGTAATACCATCTAGGTCAATCCAAGTTGTTGCAAATGGTAAGATTTCCTTCCTTTTTAATGACTGAGTAATATTCCATGGTGGTGGTGGTAGTGTGTGTGTGTGTGTCTCATAACTTCTTTGTCCATTGAACCATTGATGGACACTTAGATTGTTTCCATGTCTTGGCTGTTGTAGATAATAATGTTATGAACATGGGATTGGAGATATCTCCTTGACATAGTGTTTTTATTTTTCCCTTTGAATATATACCCAGATATAAAATGGCTGGATCACATGATAGTTCTATTTTTAGTTTTCTGAGGAACTCCCAAACTGTGTTCCATAATAAATTAATTTTTGATTGGTAATCATATTTAACTGTATTTTATTTTGAATAAAATAATAAGAAACTAAAATATATTTCACATTCACTGCATATAGAAACTGTAATACTTCCCTCAAATGCACTGCACTAGCACATTAAACAATCCCTAATCATAAAGTAATTACATTAATATGAAAATAAATGGAGATATCTCAATTTAGATTAAAAAAGTTATCATTGAAATATTAGTTAACAATTTCTTTGATAAAATATAACAACAGGTAGTAAAGCTAAGAAATGTTTCTATATTTCTATTAAAGATAACATTATATCATCTTTTATATGTCAACTATGAATTCAAACTGTGAAAGATCCTATAAGACTAAAATTTTTCCACTTACCCTTGCAAAAGCCTGCCCCCAAATTGTTCTTTCCCATCCCTCTTGCTAAGCTCAAATTGTCTAACTAACAGCTACTGGACTGTTACACCATCCTGGCTGCTCCTGCTTCCTTGTCCTGTGACTAACACATCCTCAGCTTCCCTATAACTTCTGAGAATGTGAACAGTACTTAATTCTAGGAACAACTTGAACTCTAAATAATTTCCATCAATCTTTAATCTTCCTGCAGAACACACTTCTTAGAGCTGTTCTCTCGTGTCACAATGTTTTAATAAAAGGCTTTAGATAATGTCTTTGCTGTTTTGTTTTGTTTTGTTTTAATTTTCCTTTCACAAAGCTCATTATTGGTAGGATAAGTTTTGATTTACTTTTTCAATACTAGTCAGAAATAGAAGTGTAGATTCTGCTCTTTACCCTTGGTGATGTATAATCACTGAAAGGCTTTGACCAGGGAATGGCTATACAGGAACTGTTTCTATAAGACAATTGATTTAAAAATTCTGTGAAGCACAGGTTAAGTTGAAGAGAATCCAAGAAGTCTTCCAGATGATTTTAAATATACAGTAAATAGGGACCTGATTTGGACTTTTGACAGTGGAATTGAAAGAGAGGGATAGTTATGTAATGAATAATGCGGCAGACTTATGAAAGGATTAGAAATAGAATTTACCTCTATAGTTTTGAGCATCAAATAATTTACATTAAAAAAGGAAAGTCAGAAAAGGAGAAAAGAGGTTTCCCTTTTTGGGATGAGGAGAGTGGGATGTTGATCAGAAAGAAATGACAGAGGAAGGTATTGTTTTAAACTTGAAAGTAAATTTATGCAGGGGATTTCAAGTAAGTCATCAAAATTGAGGGCATGAGGCTTAAAACATAGAAATGATGACAGGTGAGTATTTGTGAGTATTTTACCTGTACAAAAAGGATGTAGAGTCCAGATACTTCTGAAAGGATTGGAAGGAAAGAGAGAAGGAACCAGAGAGGAAAGGACTAAGAGTAGACAGAAATGAGAGAAATTAGTCTATTGGAAGAAACTTGAATAAAATGAACTGTGTTTCATCAGATCTAAGTGCCTTCATTTGTGTGACTCACCATTTATTTTATACACCATAAAGAGGAGAAAAGATGTACCAAATATGTATATCTTAGAATCAAAATACAGTGTGTTTAGGATACAACAGGGGGATGGCTATGAGTCCATCGTAATTATCAATAAAAGAGTAAGTATTTTATAAAAAATAGTTTACAATGATGAGTCCCATAAGGTGTAAATCTGTGTATAGCTGGTGAGTAGATGTCTGTAACCAAAAAATCATTTGAAGTGAAAGAGGCTGAAACTTTGATGTGAAAGTCATCTCAAGCCATGGCTGTTGTAAGAAGCAGGCAAGGAGGTTGGGAGAAGGTGGTATACCTGTCTGAATTAATTTCCAAAGGGAACTACCATCATGATTGTGTTAGAATAAAGGTCTGAAAGTGGGACAGGAACTCTGCTAGCCTCTTTCTCCTGTTTGAGACTGTCCAAAAGAAAGACAGAACAGCTTCCTCTGGAGAAAATTTCAAAAACATGTTGTCATCAAGAGAAAGCAAGGTGGACTTATGAGAGGTTTCAGTTAGGATTAGAAGGAGGGTCCAGGAAAAAGTTTAAATAGGAAGGAAAATTGCTTCACATGGACAGGGGACTGACTTACTTGCTCAAAAATGGCTGAACATCTAGTATAACTTACATCTATTTTCCCTGACCCTTTACTGTCCTATACTAGGAACATTTGTCTCATTCTTTAGTTTAAATAATGTCCTCTTAACAAATATTTTTATCTTTATGAAAATTATCTCTGTGTTAATTGTAAGACAAACACTCTTAACATTAATGCACTGAATGGTAGTTCTACTGATAGAGAGCAGTAAATGCAAACACTAATGATGCTTGGTGAATACTGATTTACAGAAAGTTGCCTCATCAATTCCTGGGGTTTATGTAGAAATTGTTTTTTGCCATTTCAGCCCGTTCCTCAAGTGCCAGAAGTTTAATAGAGGTCTCTGGAATGAGAATAATTGGGTTGAAAAGGTTAATCCTAGTCTTCTGAAAAAAGTGTTTGACAGTGATGTGTTGGCAAATGTTTAAAAACTAGCTTTCCGAGGGAAAAAGTCAAGCTCCTGATTCATAGTGTTTTCTGATTTCTGGGGTGTACATGTGACCACCACCATGACTGATTTCAAGCCACCAACAACCTGACATTCACTGGCCCATAAAACTGAAAATTTTACAGTTGACTCTTGCGAGTGGGTGTCAGGTGGGTGTCACATCGCTTCATGCTGATATATCAAAGCAATATCATTTAGAAGAAAGAGTCCTGGAGTTTGTAATGAAAGATATAGACACTGGTCCTATCTCAATTTTCCACTAGTCTTTTAAGATCTGGTGAATAGGAACTATCTTACTTCCTTCTGCTTCCCATTATTTACTTCCTACTAGCTATGAGATAGCCACAAGAAGGATGGTTAGAAAGATGGCAAGGTAGCTACTACTATTATTATTTCTATTTGTCACAAAAGAAATTGAAAAATAATTCAAGGTAAATAATTAGACTTGGGCAATAGAGTAATAGAGATCAATCTTTAAAATTACTTTTATCTCAACACATTAATTTTAATTAAAATTATTTTCACTTCCAGGAAGATAAAATTAAATAACTGATTCATAGAATTTATAAGTGTGAACACATGGTTATAGGCTGCTCTGCCCCTCCAGGGGTTGGTCTGTGGATCAATCCTCTCTCTTTCTGTAGGTCTACATCATGGACTCTCAAAGGGGCTGGAGTATATCACTCCTTTTATGTGTATGGCACACATACCTGTGGCATTAAATTTTAATGGTAAGGTGTGAGTAGCAAAATAAAATGTCCATAGAGACTCTTTTCATGATTTTTTTTATGTTGAAGCCCACTGGCTTTATCAGTACTAATAGAACATTCTGTGTTGATGGGTGTGTTCTATTCTGTGTCATGCATTACAGTAGCCACCAGCAACATGTGACTATTGAGCCGTTGAGACGTGGATAGTGTGACTGTAGAAATGAGTTTTAAATTACATTTACTTTTAATTAAACTTAAATAGCTACCTGCATCTATTGCTGCAGTATTGGACAGCACAGCTCTAGATCCTAGTGGAAAAACCTGATTTAAAGACACGTATGGGTGTCATTTATGAAAAGTTATTTAAGCAGTTAACTAACAGTTGCTACCAACTAGATTCTTCTTTTCATTACACTAAAACATCTGATATCAGTTGATTTATGATTCTCTATGCTACAGAATTTCTTTCAGTTCTCAAAAGACAGTAGGAGCCTGTGTAGTCCCTGACAAATGAATCACAAACTTGAGGTCTTGTCTTAAGGTGGGAAGGTTCTCACCATCCTTCCCTTGGAAATTAAAAATATTCTGAAGGAATAAATAAAATACTCAAATAAAATAAGATATATGAAGGAGTCCAAAATGACATCCTTCTATCCAGTGGTTCCCATCTAGAACCCTACACACTAAATCAAATGTAAAAAAGAAGAAATTTTCAAAGTCCATCATTTATTATTACTTTCATAACAACCTCAAAATTGCAAAACATTCAGAAATCAAAGGCTGCAAGATCGATTTTTATTACTTAGTTTGTAACGGTTCATCTGATTGCACCTGTTCCAAGAGGCGAGACCAATTACCTTTTCTTACCCAATTCCTAGATAATAATATTTAGTAGCATTCTATAAAAATAACAATAAGTAAGATCACTTTTCAGCACCATGCTAATTAACCTTACAGCAACATTATGTAAGTAGATGTTACGACTAGTTTACAGATAAAGTATAGCAAAATTAAGGTCACATATACTAGTTAATAGAAGTAGCAGAGGCAGGATTCTGAGTCAATACCACTTGATACAAGATTTGTGTTCATAAGCACAATTATGTAGGGTTACTCATCATGCAAGAAAGATAGAAGTGCACTGTTTAGAATGATCCTGATATGTTAGCTTATTTCTATTAAATATATGTGTATGTGCACACAAAGAAAACTAGCCACATACTCTAAACTCCTAAGGATGGAGAATCCAATTCTAGAAGAGAAGAATTATTTTGAAAGAGTGTAGTATTACCAATAATTGTTAAATAACAAGTTTATTTGCACTGTAAAGTTTTACTAGAAATGAACATTGCTATATGTAGCATAATATATTATAGTCACAGTGCACAAAATTTTAAAAAAAAGTAAGGTAATTTTTGACATTTTTGCCATACTGAAATTACAAAAAAAAAAAAAATCATTGTGTGACTGGGTCTACAAAAAACATACGTTGGATTGGTGATTATCTAATGACTAATGAAATTTATGTATCCAATCTAACTTTTCAAACTGAAATAATGGGTTTTCATTGTATTTATAGTGAACTAAGGCAAAATTAATTCAATGTGATTGTGGTTCAATGCAGCAGAAATAAGGGCAGATCTAGAAAGCATAGCAAAATGTGTTTAATTACAAGATGTTAACCATCAAGAATAATGAGAGAATTTTTGTTGTGGATAGAATATATGATTGATAATATCTCAGATGGAGATGAAAATCAATCCTGGTACCTTAATTATA
>NW_020172187.1:3320657-3361954 GCF_003031525.2 Neophocaena asiaeorientalis asiaeorientalis
TATATATATATATATATATATATATATATAGAGAGAGAGAGAGAGAGAGAGAGAGAGAGAGAGAGAGAGAGACTCAGTACATAATAACTCAGTCCACTTTGTTACATGTCTTTTGTTATTATAAAACACTCAAATTCATTTCCCAAAGGAAAACAGTGCCCAATGATAGAAATTGTACTGTATCTGCAAGCCTGGTAGTAACATGTGTAGTTGTTCTATCCCCATTTAACCAGCACAAGCCACCCTTAGGTGAAGGAATATATGCAGAACTAGCCACCACTTGAAATGCTGTCCTTATAGGCTTCTGGACTTAGATCCTCAGACACAAGGAATTTATGTGAAAGTTTCTGCACATCAGCATTAAGTTTGGCAGAAATCTATCTTGTTTTCTTATTCTGATAAATCAGTTCTCAATCTTTACATCAACCTGAGGTTTATTTTGATGAGAAATTGGATGAAAAAATGAGACTCCATTCTTGTGTCATCAGATTGCGCAGAATTTCTTTTGACTAGGGCTATTTCACAAGAGCTAAAATCATCAGGGCTATGTTTTCCCCTCCTATTTTACAAGAGTGATGTGGCAGTCACAAAACAAGAAGTGTCAGAAAGGTAGGATCCAAACTGCCATGTCCTTGAGAAGACCAAATAAAGGTATTTTCAGATTTATAGTCTCAAAGAACAAGCTAGCTAAGTGCTTTTCTTTTCTGTAAAAGAAAACCTGCAGATGTACTGGAAATGTAGAAAACCACTACCAGGTAATGAAAGAGAGAATTCTTGAATTTGAATGTAGTAGTATCCATAAAAGAGAACTGTTAGATTAAGCCCAGAACAGGTATTGATACAAGTAAATACATAACTAAACAAAAACTCAGTGATATTATTGAGAAATATGTTTACTTAATATTTCTATCAGTAAAATAGTATAAGACAACGTAATATTTTTAAAGCATAAAATGGAGTTTCAGATCAAACTTTAAGTTATATATGAATGGAGTAAGTGAAAGAATGTTGTTCAGTTAAAACCTCTACTTTTGGTATCTATATTTGTAAAATTTTAAATAAAGTTATACCAGGACTACTCAGCCATAAAAAAGAATGAGATTCTGCCATTTACAGCAATGTCAATGGACATAAAGAATATTATGCTTTATGAAATTAGTCAGAGAAAGACAAACACCATAAGATGTCACTTATATGTAGAATCTTAAAAAAATAATACAAAGATGTATATAGCAAAACAGAAACAGACTAACAGATACAGAAAACTAACTAGTCATTACCAGTGGGGGTGGGGGGGGAAGGGCAAGATAGAAGTACGGGATTAAGAGATACAAACTACCGTGTATAAAATAGATCAGCAACAAGGATATATTGTAGAGCACAGGGGAATATAGCCATTATCCTGTAATAACTTTTGATGGAGTATAATCTGTATAAATACTGAATCACAACCCTTGTATACCTGAAATTAATATAATATTGTAAATCGACTACACTCCAATAATAAATAAATAAATATAAAAAATTAAAATATACCAATATTCAATTTGTTAATGTAAATGTGAATAAAGTTTAATTCTAATAATAATCCTAATTATGTGACATAATCTAGAATTAAGTATCTGAATTCTTAAATCATTCATTCACTCATTCAGAAATCATAAATTTTTGTACACTTCTGTCCAGTGCAAAGGTAAAAGATGAAGTCCTTGCCTTTCAAGAAGTACATAGGTTAGTGAAAGACCTGGACAGCAAAAATGAGAACTAGAGAGAGAAGGGGAAAGGAGAGAGTAAAAAATTAAAGGAATGCTGTCAGATGCAGGACCAGATATAATAAATCTTAAATAAGCATAAATGTTTTAAATTGCCCTCTTAAAAGAAGTCTGTTGGAGCAGATTCAAAACAAAATTCCAAACTATGATACTTTTGCAAAACACATATAAAGCTAAATGGCATAGGAACACTAAGAAAGAAAAGACTAAGCAACAATGCATCAATAAATTTGAACTAAAGCAAAAGCAAGTAGCACTAATGGTCATTGGAAATCGGTGTGGTTCTTTAGAAACAAATTGGTTATATATAAAGGACATGAAAATATTCACTCTATTTTTTTAATTGAAGAGTCTGACCTATAAACATATTATTTTGTTATAAAAAACAATACATGTGCAAGGTAGAAATAGGAAAATAAATCTCATAAAGCGAAGATTACAAAATACCCACCACCAGAGGTAACAGTTGTATAGTGCTATAATATTATTTGGATAACATTAGAGCTAGTTTAATAATTAGTTTTATGCAGAACATAGTATTTGGTCACCAGAGTTTTTTTTTGTTGTTGTTTGGTGGTACGCTGGTCTTTCACTGTTGTGGCCTTTTCTGTTGTAGAGCACAGGCTCTGGATGTGCGGACTAAGTGGCCATGGCTCACAGGCCCAGCCGCTCCGCGGCATGTGGTATCTTCCTGGACCGAGGCACGAACCCGTGTCCCCTGCATTGGCAGGCGGACTCTCAACCACTGCACCACCAGGGAAGCCCTGGTCACCAGAATTTTTATAGCAATAATATAGTCTTAAAATTACCCCATGTTATTAACTAATTTTCTACAGCATGTTTTTTAATACCTCCCTAAAATTTCATCATAGGCATAGAGTATAAGTAATCCCAAACTTAGACATCTATATATTTTCTAAATTGTCACTTTTATCAAAAATCCTGAAATAATCACCTTTCTAGGTATATTGTGAAACATTTCTGATAATTTCCTTGGAACAATTTCTAAAGAGGAATTTCATGGATAAAGCATTTGAGTATGTTTGCCTTTTACCACATCTGAATACATTTTTTACAACATTTGACTAAATTGCTTACTAAATTATGTAGTTTTCTACATTTTGATGGGTTTTAACAATTTGCAGACCAACCAGGAGTATAAGAGTGTGCACATTTAACTGCATCTTTACCACAACTGATTATTGTTATTTTTTAAAAAATAGTCATTTGTTTGGTGAAAAATTATGTCTCGCTGTTTGAATATTCATGTCACTCTCTGCTAATGAGATAAACATGAGTGAGGTTAAATACAATTCATTTGTTTCATAATAATTTTTCCTAGAACTATTTCCCTGTAGAAATTATCAAGAGAAACTGTAACTCAAAAGGAATATATATGCATATGTATGCATAAAGTTCTTCATTAGTTATTTATTAGTAAAATATTGGAACAAAGTGACCATTATTATGAAAATGCTTAAATAGATTATGATGTATATTCTTCATGGAATATTTTGCCATCATTCAAATGACATGTCTGAAGACCATGGAGCATAATGGACAAAATAATCATGTTATAATGGTGAATTTTTTTGTATCTGAAAGTGCTAATGTATGTAACTATGGATCATGTGGACAAAATTAAAATGACAAAAAAATGTAACATTGTGAGATTAGAGAGATTATTTTTGTTTGCTTTCATTTCCACAATTTTTTTAAAAAAAATATTAGTATAGTTTTACAATGTAAAGAAAGGAGGAGGAGGAATTTGATGATGACCACAAAAGAAATGGAAATGCTTTTGATGTGTCACTTATTTTGACTGTCACTGTCATCACCAGGATTCAGGTCTGATTAACTACTGAACTGATAAAATGTCACCTTGTCTCTAACCTTGGTTCATAGTTTTCAGTGGTTGTTCTTTTGTTAATGGAATAAAGTTGAAATTTTCCTAATATGTTATACACAAAATTATTTGAATGTTTAAAGTGAAGGCTCTCATATTTGACTACCTGGGTTATATCCCATTGCCACCAGTTAATAACAGGCTGATTTTCAAGAGGTTACATATCATCCTTGTGGCTAAGTTTCGTTTTCTGTAAAATGAGGATACAAGTGGTTTCTGGCCCTGGTGCCAGCCTATTATCAGTGATTGCTTAGTATGTGAGACCCAATAAGTGTTAATAATAGCATGATTTGTATCACCTTCATACTCACGGTGCCATAAAATCTTGCCCCAAGTTACCTTTTAATTCTCAGACCTATTATGTTGGTTAGTGCTATATTAGTGACCGTTTAGAAACAGTCTTTGCCACAAAACACATTATGCAAATATTTTCTCATATCATTGCCACACCCCAGCTCCCACAACTGACCAGCTGGGTTGCCTTTCTCCATCCCTGTTATGCATACATTTCCAAATCTCTAAAATCCTGGTCAACCTCAAAATAACGGTCAGTAAAATACAATACCTTCCCAGGATTGTGATGAAGCCGGCTTGTACCGGCTCACAAGTGCTGAATATTAAATTATTATAAACTCTGTGAGTTGGTTGGCATAATTCTGGCACATTGATATCAAAAAAAGGAGACTATTTGCACCAGGAGAATTAGATGATGTTATAAATAAGCCCTCTCTGCATATTTTTTTCTTCCGAGAGCCAGTTGTTAAACATTTACTGGCATGTCACTGTACTTTTAAGTTCTTTTGATTCTTACCTAACACATTGGGCCACTCGTTTTAAATCAGAAGACATCTCTTCGAAACTTGCTTTCACGACATTTCAAAGTAGGATACACTCACTCAGCAGGACACTTCTCAGGGTGCTTCATCTGTCTCCTGTGGATAATATTGACTTGGCAGCTTGGTTAAAGGATAGATCAAATGAACCCATAGCCAATTCATTTGTAAATTATAAACTTCAATAGGAAGGGAAGAGCTATAATTACCACTGAACATTTTATTTTAACTTGATTTTAAAATTAAATCACTTAGGGCTTCCCTGGTGGCGCAGTGGTTGAGAATCTGCCTACCGATGCAGGGGACACGGGTTCTAGCCCTGGTCTGGGAAGTTCCCACATGCCGCGGAGCAACTAGCCCCGTGAGCCACAATTACTGAGCCTGCGCGTCTGGAGCGTGTGCTCCGCAACAAGAGAGGCCGCGATAGTGAGAGGCCCGTGCACTGCGATGAAGAGTGGCCCCCGCTTACCACAACTAGAGAAAGCCCTCGCAGAAACGAGGAGCCAACACAGCCATAAATAAATAAATAAACAAATAAATAAACAAACAAATAAATAAAATTAAAAAAAAGAAAAAAGGCAAAATTCCTTAAAAAAAAAAAGCTCATTAAAAAAAAAATTAAATAACTTAGAGATGTATTGTTGTTTTTAAAACGCTGCTCCAGAAACAAGAATAAGTCTTACTAAACTATGAATGAACATGCAGCTTATAAGCCATTGCCTATACCTTTTATACAAAGAAATGTTATGCTATTGATTTAAGAATTAAAACACGCACTTTGAATTAAAGTTCTCAACACTGGAATATTAAATCTGAAAGCACCAAGGTCACTGGATGTTTTTAATAATCGAGCTTTAGTTCTATCATGAAATTGACTTAGTTTTAAAGCATGCTTCCTACTTAATTGTGGAATTAGGCACATAAAGAAAAATAGAAATTGTATAATTTGAATTTTTTTTCATTTTTTTTCATGCAGCTTGGTATTAAGAATAATAAAACTAGAATGGATTTACTATGAAGCTAATGAATTTAAACTTTAAGGCCCTTCACTTAGAAGTGGTTTTTCTAAGGTCTTCTGCCTAATTTTGTACTTATAATTTAGCATTCTTTTTATTAAAGCAGATTCCCAAATCATAAAGGTCAAGGTCCTTTTTTGGTTCTAATAGGAACATTTATCTTCCACTCTAAGTGTCACAGTTCAGAGCTCAGGCTGAGGGGCTGGTCTCTGTGCCTTGTTTTCCCAAAGGGTCTCTCTGATGTGTTTCATTGACTCCTTGGACCTAAATCAGTCTTTATGTCACAATATGTCTGCACATAACCCAGAGGGTAGAAGGTAAACAAAATCTTTAAATTTAATCAAGATCCTGGATCTAGGGTTCATTCAAATGAAAAAAGAAATTTAACTGAGCTTTTCATTGACCTCCAGGTTCTTGGTGGAATTGTCAGAAATGAGAGAAACGTACAGTGCAAAATGCCACACGTTTTGTTCAGAGACCCAGGACACTGTAAAGTGCCTGTTTGTCAGCTTCCAGTCACATAATAGTACATCCTTTAATCTTACTTTAAAAAAAAAAATTCTTAATGAAAGATTTCAGTTGCTTAAGATGTATTACCCCTATGTAGCAGTATAATTTGAACTACTAATGACAATTAAAAACTGACTGGTTCTTTTTTGAATGTTAGCAAAAACAAAAAGTTACAATCTAGTAAGATTCAAAAAGAAAAAAAAAAAGAACCTAGCTAAATCTGACCTCACTGATATGATATACTTTAAAAAATTACTTGCTACATTTATCTTCAGAAGTAATAATAAAATTATGTAATTATTGGTTGATATAAGCAGATCCTATTATTCCTGTGCACATGTCACCTCTTACCTGCTGAGGGGAAACTCTGGACAGTCACAGGAGAGAGGCTGGAGCAGCCGGGAAATGTAGCCACTCTTAGTGGCTGGTTACACGGACATTCAATATTTTGACACTAGTCATGCTGTCCCATTATCAGCCTTGTTGATCTAAATACTGTTGTCCTATATTCAAAATTTAAGCATATCAAAATAGTCTTTCTTAGTTTTTATTAAGTATAAAAACAAGTAGCCTAATACCAAATTCTTCTTGAAGATGTTTCTAAGAATACTACTTGCAAGCTGCATTGAGATCAGTGATATGTCAGTGAGTGAAAATGACACCCATCCCATAATAAATAGAGCAAAGTGTCTAAAAACACTTGTAATTAAGTTGTTTCTAAGAGTGTTAGTTGCAAGTTACATTGAAAATAATGTTATATTGTAACTGTAACAATGAGAGTAACATCCATTCTTTAATTCATGTAGAAGACAAAAAGGATTTTGATATGCGTCTACGAAGAAACAAGATTATCATTTTGAAGGAGAATGTATAAGCTATGCATAATCAGAAACAAAGAGTTGTATGAATTTATCTTTATAAGTAATAAGCCATGAAATCAATCTTAATGGTCTCAATTCTCAGACTTTGTGTTAGAGGGTGGTGTACAGCAGTCTGATTTCTGGACCCCAAATACACATAGTAGTGCTGGAGGCTCTCGTTCAGACAAATCTGGAATGTTAATTCCTGAAGTGTGTCCTTCAAGGTGTCTACAGCAGTAACTCTGTGCAAGCACACTTAACTCTCAAATAGCCCAACGAGGTATGAAATATAAATTATTTTATATATGATAAACTTGATTAATAAAAGTGTGTTTGTTTTAACTATAGCAGAACCTAAGTGAGTGATACATCAAAGAATGAGCTATTTTCTGCATGACATGAGCAAAGGATTGAATATTTTTTGAAATAAAATTTCTTGCATTTATTTGAAGTAAAACCCCCTGAATTTATTAGTATTAATGAAAGTCAATACATTATAACACCTTCACTTTTGTGTATGTGTGAATTTCACAAGTTCTGACAATATTCTAACATGTTAGTTACAGTCAACACAGAGAGCCCTGATATGATGGGTGAGTTTATACATTAAAACAGGCTCCAACTCATCTAGAAGTTCTGTTATGGATGCTAATACTTTCTGTTCTATATCTTCCACTTTTAACCTGTCCTCATATATCTGTTTTCACTTACATACCTACTGCATACCTTTACCTTGAACAGCTTCTCACTTTTCAACCTAGTTTCCTAGTTAAACACAAGCCTCATTTCACATACCTCTCTTTTTTTCTTTTTTACATCTTTATTAGAGTATAATTGCTTTACAATGGTGTGTTAGTTTCTGCTTTATAACAAAGTGAATCAGTTATACATATACATATGCTCCCATATCTCTTCCCTCTTGTGTCTTCCTCCCTCCCACCCTCCCTATCCCACCCTTCCAGGTGGTCAAAAGCATCAAGCTGATCTCCCTGTGCTATGCGGCTGCTTCCCACTAGCTATCTACCTTACATTTGGTAGTGTATATATGTCCATGCCTCTCTCTAGCTTTGTCACAGCTTACCCTTCCCCCTCCCCATATCCTCAAGTCCATTCTCTAGTAGGTCTGTGTCTTTATTCCTGTCTTACCCCTAGGTTCTTCATGACATCATTTTTTTTTAATACATCTTTATTGGAGTATAATTGCTTCACAATACTGTTAGCTCCTGTTGCACAGCAAAACGAATCAGCCATATGCATACACATGGCCCCATATCCCCTCCTTCTTGAGCCTCCCTCTCATCCTCCTTATTCCATCCCTTTAGGTCATCGCAAAACACCGAGCACATCTCCTAAGCTGCTGCTTCCCAACAGCCAACTATTTTACATTCAGTAGTGTATATAGGTCGATGCTACTCTCACTTCGCCACAGCTTCACCCTTCCACCCATGTCTTCAAGTCCATTTTCTATGTCTACTTCTTTATTCCTTCCCTGCAACTAGGTTCATCAGTACCAATTT
Source organism: Neophocaena asiaeorientalis asiaeorientalis (assembly GCF_003031525.2). Taxonomy (NCBI): domain Eukaryota; kingdom Metazoa; phylum Chordata; class Mammalia; order Artiodactyla; family Phocoenidae; genus Neophocaena; species Neophocaena asiaeorientalis. The sequence goes on from NW_020172187.1 coordinate 3,329,072, forward strand.
TTTTTTTTTTAGATTCCATATATGTGTGTTAGCATATGGTATTTGTTTTTCTCTTTTTGACTTACTTCACTCTGTATGACAGACTCTAGCTCCATCCACCTCACTACAAATAACTCAATTTCGTTTCTTTGTATGGCTGAGTAATATCCCATTGTATATATGTGCCACATCTTCTTTATCCATTAATCTGTCAATGGACATTTAGGTTGGTTCCATGTCCTGGCCATTGTAAATAGAGCTGCAGTGAACACTGTGGTGTTAGTGTCCAAGTAATTCAAATTAAAAATAAGTATTAGATAATATCACAGGCTCTTTAAGCATCTCCTTTATTCTTTCTTCTTTTCTTTTTTTAACATCTTTACTGGGGTATAATTGCTTAACAATGGTGTGTTAGTTTCTGCTTTATAACAAAGTGAATCAGTTATACATATACATATGTTCCCATATCTCTTCCCTATTTTTTCCCAACATCACTTATTGAAGAGGCAGTCCTTTCTCCAGTGTACATTCCTGCCTCCTTTAGCAAAGATAAGGTGACCATATGTGTGTGGGTTTATCTCTAGGCTATCTATCCTGTTCCATTAATCTATTTTTCTGGTTTTGTGCCAGTACCATACTGTCTTTATTACTGCAGTTTTGTAGTATAGCCTGAAGTCAGAGAGCCTGATTCCTTTAGCTCCGTTTTTCATTCTCAAGATTGCTTTGGCTATTCAGGGTCTTTTGTGTTTTCATACAAATTGTTAAATTTTTTGTTCTAGTTCTGTGAAAAATGCCAGTGGTAGTTTGATAGGCATTGCATTGATTCTGTAGATTGCTTTCGGTAGTAGAGTCATTTTCACAATGTTGATTCTTCCAATCCAAGATCATGGTATATCTCTCCATCTATTTGTATCATCTTCAATTTCTTTCATCAGTGTCTTATAATTTTCTGCATACAGGTCTTTTGTCTCCTTAGGTAGGTTTATTCCTAGGTATTTTATTCTTTTTGTTGCAATGGCAAATGGGAGTGTTTTCTTGATTTCACTTTCAGATTTTTCATCATTAGTGTATAGGAATGCCAGAGATTTCTGTGCATTAATTTTGTATCCTGCTACTTTACCAAATTCACTGATTAGCTCTAGTAGTTTTCTGGTAGCATCTTTAGGATTCTCTATGTATAGTATCATGTCATCTGCAAACAGTGACAGCTTTACTTCTTCTTTTCCAATTTGGATTCCTTTTATTTCCTTTTCTTCTCTGATTGCTGTGGCTGAAACTTCCAAAGCTATGTTGAATAAGAGTGGTGAGAGGGGGCAATCTTCTCTTGTTTCTGATCTTAGTGGAAACACTGTCAGTTTTTTACCATTGAGGGCGATGTTGGCTGTGGTTTTGTCATATACGGCCTTTATTATGTTGAGGGAAGTTCCCTCTATGCCTACTTTCTGCAGGGTTTTTATCATAAATGGGTGCTGAATTTTGTCAAAAGCTTTCTCTGCATCTATTGAGATGATCATATGTTTTTAAATCACAGTTTAAATTTCAATGCTTGGGATTGGTCTGTTCATATTTTCTATTTCTTCCTGATTCAGTCTTGGCAGGTTGTGCATTTCTAAGAATTTGTCCATTTCTTCCAGGTTGTCCATTTTATTGGCATAGAGTTGCTTGTAGTAATCTGTCATGATCTTTTGAATTTCTGCAGTGTCAGTTGTTACTTCTCCTTTTTCACTTCTAATTCTATTGATTTGAGTCTTCTCCATTTATTTTTTGATGAGTCTGGCTAATGGTTTATCTATCTTATTTATCTTCTCAAAGAACCAGCTTTTAGTTTTATTGATCTTTGCTATTGTTTCCTTCATTTCTTTTTCATTTATTTCTGATCTGATTTTTATGATTTCTTTCCTTCTGCTAATTCTCAATTGTTATTTGTTTCTAGGTATGTTTTGATTTCCTCTTTGATTTCTTGAGTGATCACTTCGTTATTAAGTAGTGTATTGTTTAGCTTCCATCTGCTTCTATTTTTTACAGATCATTTCCTGTAATTCATATCTAGTCTCATAGTGTTGTGGTCGGAAAAGAATATATATATGGGTCTTGTTTTTGTATCCATTCAGCTAATCTGTGTCTTTTGGTGTGAGCATTTAGACCATTTACATTTAAGGTAATTGTCTGTATGTATTTTCCTATTCCCATTTTCTTAATTGTTTTGGGTTCATTATTGTACGTCTCTTCCTTCTCTTGTGTTTCTTGCCTAGAGAAGTTCCTTTAGCATTTGTTGTAAAGCTGGTTTGGTGGTGCTGAACTCTCTCAGCTTTTGCTTGTCTAAGTTGGCTCTCCCACCTCAGAGGCACAGCACTGACTCATGGCTGCAGCACCAAAAGCCTTTCATCCACATGGTTCAGAATAAAAGAGAGAAAAAGTAGAAAGAAAGAATTAGTAGAAGTAGAAAGAAAGAAAGTAAGAAAGAAGGAAGAAAGAATGAAGGGAGGGAGAGAGGAAGGAAGGAAGGAAGGAAGGAAGGAAGGAAGGAAAAAGGAAAGAAGATAAAGTAAGATAAAATAGAATAAAGTTATTAAAATAGAAAATAATTATTAAGGAAAAAAATTTTTAAAAAACAAAAAAATAGACAGATAGAACCCTAGGACAAATGGTGGAAGCAAAGCTCTACAGACAAAATCTCACACAGAAGCATACACATACACACTCAGAAATAGAGCAAAAGGGGGAAAAAATCATAAATATTGTTCTCAAAGTCCACCTCCTCTATTTGGGATAATTTGTTGTCTATTCATGTATTCCACAGATGCAGGGTACATCAAGTTGATCGTGGAGCATCCGCTGCTTCTGAGGCTGCTGGGAGAGATTTCCCTTTCTCTTCTTTGTTCTCACAGCTCCCAGGAGCTCAGCTTTGGATTTGGCCCCGCCGCTGCGTGTAGGTCGCTGGAGGACGTCTGTTCTTTGCTTAGACAGTACGGGGTTAAAGGAGCAGCTGCTTCGGGGACTCTGGCTCACTCAGGCCGGGGTGAGGGGTGGGGGGGGAGGGGAACAGGGTGTGGGGCAGGCCTGTGGCGACAGAGGCCAGAGTGACGTTGCACCAGCCTGAGGTGCTCCGTGCGTTCTCCCAGGGAAGTTGTTCCTGTATCCCGGGACCCTGGCAGTGGTGGGCTGCACAGGCTCCCCGGAAGGGGGGTGTGGATAGTGACCTGTGCTCGCACATAGGCTTCTTGGTGGCAGCAGCAGCAGCCTTAGCGTCTCATGCCTGTCTCTGGGGTCCGTGCTGTTAGCCGCAGCTCGCGCTCATCTCTGGAGCTCTTTAAGCAGCGCTCTTAATCCCCTCTCCTTGCGCACCAGGAAACAAAGAGGGAAGAAGAAGTCTCTTGCCTCTTTGGCAGGTCCAGACTTTTTCCCGGACTCCCTCCCGGCCAGCCGTGGTGCACTAACCCCCTGCAGGGTGTGTTCACACCCCAACCCCACTCCTCTCCCTGTGCTCTGACCAAAGCCCGAGCCTCAGCTCCCAGCCCCGCCCACCCCAGCGGGTGAGCAGACAAGCCTCTCCTGCTGGTGAGTGCTGGTTGGCACCGATCCTCTGTTCGGGCGTCTCTCCGCTTTGCCCTCCGCACCCCTGTTGCTGCTGTGCTCTCCTCCGTGGTTCCAAAGCTTCCCCCCTCTGCCACCTGCAGTCTCTGCCCGTGAAGGGGCTTCTAGTGTGTGGAAACCTTTCCTCCTTCACAGCTCCCTCCCACTGGTGCAGGTGCCTATTCTTTTGTCTCTGTTTTTTCTTTTTTTTCTTTTGCCCTACCCAGGTACGTGGGGAGTTTCTTGCCTTTTGGGAGGTCTGAGGTCTTCTGCCAGCGTTCAGTAGGTGTTCTGTAGTAGTTGTTCCACGTGTAGATGTATTTCTGGTGTATCTGTGGGGAGGAAGGTCGTCTCCCGCGTCTTACTCTTCTGCCATCTTCCCTTCGTCCTCACATGCCTTTCTTGACTTATTCATTTAATATGACTTAAGAACAATAAGGGAGCAACATATATGAATTGAAATATTGTTTTTGCTTGTCTTAGCAATTTTGTCAAGGGTATTTTGAATCTCCTCTTCAAAAGTTCCTTCTAATGGCATAGTAATTGTTTTTATGATCTTTCCAATGAAATATGAAGTATTCTCCTGTCAAGCCCCATTCTTGTGGTAATGAAGTCTATGAGACGGATGCCCTTATTTAATCCTGGATTGATATTGAAGAGTTCCCCCCCCCATCCTTTTTATACAAGAGGTATGAAAAGATGAGTGGAGACAAGATTCAAATGAAATTATTATTATCTTTATTTTTTATCATCATTTATTGATACCTGTCCTTTGCCCAAAGCTCAAAGGACTATTGTAATGAATTTTAAAAGGCTTTGTCCAATCTTAGAATATTTACACACAGAAAAATAAAGCATTAGTAAAAGTTCCTTGGAGAGCTTTTGAAAATAGATATTGGGTTGCACAATATCCCCATAAAATCTTTCCAAACAATGAGAATATTAGCAAAATGGTTGTTAATTAAATGCTTAATCCGTGCTTATTTAATCCAGTACTTGATAGATCATATACTTATTGACTGCCAATTCAACACTTAATAACATGGGGGGTGCCTCTTGAGATCAATATATAATCTAATTATAGTTGTTTTATGGCATTTGGAATATAAATTCAAACTTTATTTCACATGGTTTTATTTTTGTATCATCTAGCATTTCCATTTAAATATTGTAAAAATAATTTTCTTCTCTCTTTTCCTATTCATATGTCCAACTGTTTCACTATTTTTACATATTAGTCATACGTTAAATTCCCTCTCTGATAGTTTCAACTTCTGCATAATGTTTAGGTCTCATTCCATTGATGATAGTTTGTTTCTCTTGTTTTTTTGAAGACCTTATAATTTTTTATGGAACTACCTTTAAAGAACAAGATCATATGTTTCCTTAGATTATTCCTTAAAGAATGTCATGTACCAGAGGACCAAAATGGAAGCATTGTATATAATAGTCAAATTCTTTTAAGTATCGATAATAATAAAATATATTGTTATAAAATTTTCATCTTGGTTTAAAGAGGCTCTTATTCCATTATTTAATTTTGCAATTCAAAATGGTTACAAGTGGCAATTTGAATTTTCAAACTCATTGATTCCTAAGTTCATTATGTGATTATTATGTGCTTGTATTAATTTTACAAGGTCATTTGTAAATATTATCTTATTATGTAAGTTATAATCATTTTTAAAATGTTACCATTATTTGGATGTATTCAACAGGAAATAGGCAGGTTATTTGATCATTGACAACATGAAAAGATTTTTATTTGGCATTTTGTATAAAGTAAAAATAAATAGGTATAAGCTCTGTCATCAAATAACTAATAATCAGCTATGAAAGATAAGGCAATAATTCAAGCAAATATAGTTTAACTATAAATTGTTAAATGTTGGTAGCTATTTTTATTAGGAGATATCAGTGGAAATTTATTAAGTTAGAATTTTTGTAAGACCGGAATTAAAAACAGGCTTTATTTTTTATTTATTTAATATTTGTTTTTATTATTATTCTGTGAAAGAAATAAGGTAATCTGATAAATTGGGACTAAGTTAGGCTAATAGGACAATCAAGGAAAAAATATATTTAAGAGATGAGTGCCAAAGAATAGAAAAGAATCATTTATGGAAAATTTTTCTGGAAATAATATTTCCAAAACATGGGAACAGCAAATACAAAGGCCCTGAGGCAAGATGAAGTTTAACTACAATCAAGAAACAAAAAGAAGCTAAAAGGTTAGGTCAGGAGATAACCACACAAATTTACACCAGCTGGTCCCTAACTTCAAGTACGTGGATATATTCTTGAGGTGAGTTAGACATATATATCATCCAAAAAACAAAAAAAATAAAAACGTTGACTCCAAAATTACCCTGGAAATTCTGAGTGAGACTCTTTACAAAGGCACAACAATATTAAAGATCACAGCCATAATTCTCCAAACTGCACTCTGGCCATCACTTGCAGGCATTTAATGGGGGTGTTTAACATCCTCTCTAAAATATTGGGCAGGAAGAACAAACATCCTAGCATGTCTGAACCGTGCACCTAGTGTCTCACAATTGAAAATTAGCTGGAGCTCATCCTGCTGATGGCTTTGCTGTTTATTTTTTTTACCTTTTATTGAGTTCCATCTCTTTTAAGAACTGGGATATATTTTTTGAGGGAAGTAAACTATAGGAAAATTCAACTGACAGAGATCATACTGTACTTGACTCTTCTGTTCTTTGCTACATTTATTTGTTGAGACAAGCGTCTGTTCTTAGCCTATTTTTAATGGCTCTGTTAAATATAATGGATACACAGTAAACTGCACATACTTAAAGAGCACAATTTAAGTTCTGAAATATGCATATACCCATGGAACTGCCAAAACAATGAAGAAAAGGAACATATACACCACTTGCAAGTGTTTTTATGCCTCATTTATAAAGCACCTTTTTTTCCCTACATTCCACCCCTCCACATCCCCAAGTGACCACTGGTATGTCTTTTTTCACACACACACACACACACACACACACACACACACACACACTGTATTTTATTTTTACAAGAGATAAATAAACTGACACCAAGCATTGTAAATGGATGACCACAACAAAAGCAACAATGATTGCAATTACCAAATAGGCAGAAATGGAGACATAACAATCCAGGCAGAATTATCAGGAGTAAATATGGATATAAGAAAACATAATGTTTCATAATGTTTTATGAAATCAGTGGTCTTTACATCTACCTGTGCTTTAGAACCAGTTGGAAATGTTTTCTTAGTGAAGTTTGTCAGGCCTACTTCCCAGAGATTCAGAATTGGGAAGTTATAATTTTAAAGACTCCACAGGTGATTCTATTATTCAATCAGGTTTGTAAACTAGGGGACTAGAGTAGTTGACAACATCAGAGGAATGGTAATAAAGGCAAGGTTGACCCAGAGGCTAAGAAGACAACATTTATTTCAGTATGCAGTAAAGGGTCCATAAAGTACTTTGTTAGGATAACACATGTGAAATGAAAAGGATTAGGAATCAGAAAAGTCATTTTGGGAAATTTTCCAACATATAAGACTAATCAGTGGGGAGAAGTTGGGTGAAGAAGGCTTGGAGGGAAAGTAAGGGAAGGACCAGAGGTTGGAGAAGAGTTAGTTAGACAGATAGATGATACATACAGAGAGATAAAGATGTATTTATTTACATATATTATTTGTCATAATGGTGTTGGTGCATGTAAATATCTTACTGAACATGCTTCTCAATTTATATACTTTAATGGCTTATTTCTGCAAAGGATTTTTTATATCTGATGTGAAAATCTCTAATACAGAGACAGGCATTGAGGTAATCTGGTCAAGAGGGTTTTGACCCAGGCAGGGGCATGGAAAGTCCCCCAAATTACATAGGTAACCATCTACTCTGCTTAGAAAAGGAGTTGCCTATGTTATGAATGAAATTAAGAACTCTAATTTTAGAACAGCCAATTAAAAATCATCCCAAATATAAATTACTGTAGCCACAAGGCAAGCAACTGGATAGCAGGAAAGAACAATAGGTCAGACAACAAAAATCAAAACTTTCTTGTACTATTTCTTCTCTTGACAAACAAAATCCACAATGCTCATTGTTAAGTTATTGGGAAATATCTGTTACACTATGATGGAGGTAGGCTGTGATGATACACACCAAGTCAAAGAGAACTATGGAAGGAGTCCAGAACTATGGCTGGCACAAAATAGATGCTCAATAAGTATGTGTTAGATAAATTAATGAGCAGCAGGAAGTAAGTGACATAATATAAGGCAAATCAGGCAAAGAACTGAGACAAATTTTGAACAAGCCTTTGGAAATGTCTAATAAATACTAATTATCAGTTATTTTAGATTTGCTTGGATTCGTGGACACAATGTCAAAGCATTCGTATTTTAATCCCATGAAGAGGATAAATGAATGTGTCATTATAACAATAATGTATTATAAATATCATTTATTATCTTCTATGTGCCCCTAGAAATGTATATATACTTCCCATATATCTGTAAACTGTTCTATAACATAGATATTTTGATCCACAGTTTACAGATGAGAAATTTAAAGTTTTGATGTCTTGGTAATTGTTTTTATTGCATTTAATTTTGGGTTACCTTTTTACTTTTGGAACAAGATAATGCTTTTCCATTTATGGTGTTGATATAAAATTTTTATTTTTTTCCAGATCTATTAAGGTATAGTTGACAAAGAAACTTATAAGCTTTTAAAGTGCACAAGGTGATGATTTCATATACATACACATTGTGAAAGGGCTGCTCCCACATAGTTAATTAACCCATACAACACCTCGGAATTTTTATCTTTCCTTTGTGTATATGTGAGAACATTTAGGTCCTATTCTCTTGACAAATTTCAATTATACAGAACAGCACTATCAACTTAGCTACTATGTTATACATTAGATCCTCAGGCCTTATTTAACTTAGAGCTGAAAATATGTACCCTTTGGCCAACCTCTCCTTATTGCCCATACCTCCCTGGCTCTGGTTCAGGCAACCATTTTCTTCTCTTTTTCTATGAATTGTTTGTTTGTTTGTTTTTGGTCCCACATACAAATGACATCATGCAGGATTTGTCTTTCTCAGTCTGACTCAGCTCACTGCTCTCAAGGTCCATTTGTGTTGTTGCAAGCAGCAGTCTTTCCTTCATTCTCACAGTTGGTAATTATGTACGGGGAGCTCATTTTGAACTGAAGTTCAACACTCTCCACACCTTCATGTCTTTTTAAGTTATCACGGAAGCTTCTCTGCTTGAAGATAGAAAAAAATATAAATTTCATTAAATAATTCCCCTTGACTACACAGGCAAGACAAGCCTTTCAGACACACACCTAGGAGGAATCACCTCATTCCAGATTCTGAGTCTCACCATTGCAAGGACTGAGATTTCAAGAATTGCTTTGTTCTTGCTTGGGAAGGGGCAGAGACTTCTGAGGAAAATAAGCAAATGAAAAAAATTTTTTTTGGCCGTGTGTGCAGCTTGCAGGATCTTAGTTCCCCAACCAGAGATTGAAACTTCGCTTTTGACAGTGAAAGTGCAGAGTCCCAACCACTGGACTGCCAGGGAATTCCCACAAACAAACAAAATTGACATGAAAAACAAAATATAAACACACACACACTCACAACAATGACATATTTACTTAAAAAGATTTCACTGAATTCCATATTGAACTAGACACAAAAACCATGCCCTAATGGAGCTAAGTTTATAATGGGGAAGAAAGACAAAAAGAAAAGAAAAATGAGTAAATCTCATAGAATGCCAGAAGGAGATTGTTTGCTATGGTGATAAAATAAACGTAAAACAGGATAATGGTGATTATGGGTGAGGAAGGGGATGCAATTTTAAATAGTGTGGTCAAATAGGCCTCCTTGAGAAAACAACATTGCAATAAAGACTGAAGAAATAAAGGAGTGACTCTTGTAAATATCTAGGAAAAGAGAATTCTAGAAAAAGGAACAAAGTATTTGAGGTCAGTGCAAAGACAGTAGAATAGCCAAGGGTGAGGGTAGAATAAGATGAAGTTAAAAAGTTAAAAGGGGACCTGACTTGTATGGTGCTCAAGGACTATAGTGTTAAAAATGAAAAAAATAATAATAATAAATAAATAAGTGTTTACAGGGACCAAAATGTTCAGGTCAGTCAGTCATTACATTCTTATCCTCTCTGGAGGCTACTTAGGGGGTCAAAGTATCACCACAGCTTAATTAATGAATAAAGCATCAGGTGAGAAAGTTCCTCAGGTAATGTTGGTGATGTGTTCTCCAGCTACACTGACACATGTTTGCCCTCCATGGAGATGCTTCTCCTTTCTCCAAATAGCACTGGATGCACCCTAAACAATTCTCTTTATAACTCTGCCTCTCAACCCTACTTTTGTGTTAAGTAGACCACCTCTTCTTAACTGAAATTTCCATCACTGATTTTGCCAGCATTTGTACATAGTCCTACAGAAAAACTTTTCACTTATCTTAATTGGAATAATATGTCTCTGGAAACACCTGTTATCACTTATTTAATATAACATAATTGTATTGATAAAATTTGTCTCAGGAAAACGATAATAATCAAATGTTAAATGTGTACAAGGCCCTGGGCTAGTTGTTTAAGTACATGGTTTTAATTATTATTCCAATAAACCTATGATATACTAATAAATGATCCTCATTTACAGTGAGAAGTTTCAATGATCGTGTCTGACTAAATATTAATATAGTCACAAATAGCTGCCATTTCCTGAGGGAGGACCATTAATTCCCATCTCATTTATGTTGGGCTTGGTCATGTGACTTGGATTGGCAAATTAATATATGTAGAAGATTTAAGAAGCAGTGTATGTACATTTTTCCTTCTTCAACAATGCCAAGTACCCTTTTCCTTCTTCAACAATGATGGCAATCACCCAGATAGAGGTTGCTCCATTAACCTGGGTCCCAGTGTGAAGATAATATAAACTGGATCTGTAGCTCACCTTTGCCATGGAATACTAGTGAGAAATAAGCCTGTGACATGGGCCACTGAGACATAGAGAAGTAGGTCCCTTTTTATTATTATTACTGCAACCTAATATAGTCTGTTATGTCTGTTTATTCCATACCCTGAACTAAATCTTGATGGTCTTTTTAAATATGGATGCAGATTTGACTAATTTACATATATTAATTTTATGGTATCATTAATATCCAAAGTTCTATATAGGTAGTGACAGTTACAGTAAAAAAAATAAGATGTAACCATTAAAAATAGAATTTTGACTTGAAAACTGATTATCTCTAAAAAGAATTTCCAAAAATATTTTTTTTTGCATTGGAAGTTTCATTTGCAATAAATCACAGACTCTCCTGGTGTGACCACTCTAAATAGCAGTCACTTAAATAGAAGTTCTGATATGGTATATAAATAAAGTTATGATGTCACCTTGTGAAACAGTTGCATATCTGCCAATCGCTCTGTCCCCAAACTTTTACCTGATATCCAAACAAATACTGAGATAGTCTTTCAAACTATTTATTTGAAATTATTTATTTGAAACTTTATTTTTTTTTGGCCTTCAAAAACACTAGGTATTTAGGCAAAGTTAGATTACATTTAGAAATCTTAGTTCATTATTGACTTATTTCATTATTCATCATTGACCCACTAAGACCAAATATAGAAAATTCAAACTTTTAACACCTGTAGATAATAAATGTTTGACTATCAAGGATCATTACCAAAAATAGTATAAATTAGTATTCACAGTGACAACTTGATGAAATTCATTACTTCACCTATATTTTTAATAAGCAACTCCTCACTCTAAAAACAAATCTTTTAAGTAGATTAAGCTTGTGCTTTGTTTTCCTCATTCACTTTAAGTTAGTCTGAGAGTTCAGAGACCTAAACATGTTTAACCTTGAAAAAATGTTCTCTTTCACTATAAGATGTCAAATTATCTTTAATGGAGGGAGTCCTGATTTCTTGGTGACATTTTCTATAATGAACAAACTTTTGAGTTTTGCATTTAAATAGCCTGTTTTTTTTTGTCTTGTCTCTTCTAATGTAGGCATCGATTGTGAATTAAATATAGACGAATGTCTATCAAAGCCCTGTCTCCGTGACGGAACTTGTATTGATGGCATAAATCATTACACCTGTGACTGCAAGAGTGGGTTTTTCAGAGCACACTGTGAAGCAAAGGCAAATAACTGCCTCTCACATCCTCTACATGGCAGGTAGCTATTTTTATTCTTCTATTATTAAATCTAAGAAGGCAAATTTAACTCATGATATTTAAAACTGAATCTCAAGGAAAAGTTGATAAAGGTAATTTTAATTATGTTTTTTCATAAAACAAGAGCTAAGTACAGTTAAGATGACAGAGGCTGCCCGTTTAACTTAATGAAATGCACTGATACATTATCTCTGCCCTTCTTTTATTTCTGCTCATTAGCATAAAGTAATTTTCAATAAATGTGAATTAATTGGACTTTAATAATCTTAAAAGTAATGCTCACAGTAATAGTAGTAACAGGTAGGATGATGAGAGATTCTATTATTTGTTCTGTGGAGGGATAATACCACAAACTTAGTATTTAAAATGTTGCTAAATAGACCGGTTCTTTCATCCCTATTTGCAGATAAGACATTTTGTGAATCTCTTTATAGAGTTGTATAATAACTATTCTGCTCATGGATACAATATTAGTTTATGCAAATCTAGAGTGGGGATATTTCTAGAAGATGCAGGTGACAAGGAGGGAAGACTCGAAGAGGCACACAGCTGCCTTCCTCAGCACGATTTTTCTTTCCTAGTCTTGCTACAGACTTTGTAAGCCAGAGAGAGAGGATGAAGATGGGTAGTTCACTACAGTGCTGTTTGGCCCCAGCTGATTTCAGTTTCCTACATAAGCCCTAGACATACTTTTTTATCTTTTCAAGCTGTTTTTTTTTTCTTCCTTTCCATTGCCATGGGGAAGATGGCAAAAATGAGAATTGATTTGTTCTTTCAGTCCAGTCACCTTGAAGGATAAGAAAGTAGAAATAAACTCTGCCCTCTATTGCTCATGGGAATGTGTTTTTTTTTTTCCTGACCTGGAAAAGAAAAAAAAATTAAACAGTGAACTCTCTTGAAATTATGCTTTCATTGTCTTACTTACTTAAAAACATAATTCTGTGTTTCAGATGCATAGATTTCATTGATAAGTATCAATGTTCATGCAGTGCAGAATGGACTAGCTCAAGATGTAAGATCAAGATTAATGTAAGTTTTATAACTTTTACTAAATTTAAATTAATTTAAAAGAAATACAAAACAGTTAGCAGATATGTGGTCCTATCAAAAAATCCATAAGACATTTGGTCCACACCAAAAGTTCCTTGATATTTGGTCCTGTCCAAAACGTTGTGAAATGGGCCAAATATGCTCTTGGACGTATCCTGTGGGAAACAAGTTATTTGCTGTAGGTCTCAGAATCACTATTTCAGCACTTACTGATTATTTAAGTGCCTCTCACCTTTCCTTTGGAATTTCTTTTTTGGAATCTTTGCTGACTCCAAACAAAACTAAAAATCATAGCTCTTTCACCTCCCCCTGCCCCATCTATTGGTATCGTAAACTTCTGCAATATGGAGTCCTCAATCAACTAAATCCTGGAAGTGACCATTATCCAAAGAGCTCAGAAGGCTTATGATTTGCCATCTGCCTCCCCCTCTCTGATCTTAGGACACACAGGTGTCTGTGGATGTGTAAGGATGAGGAGATTAAATGGATCCATACACAGGAAGGAGAAAAATAAGTACTGGATGGATGTACCAAGAGACAGGTACACATAGAGAACCTTGACACCAGCAATGCTCTCAGAATCTGTCTTCTGATCTTCAGGCATAAGACCTGACATGATTGACACATGCTATTTTATGTGGAATGTGTCATCTGCAGAGAAGTTTTGGTTACCTGAAGTTTAAGACCATTCATAGTGGATGAGAATCTCATGTGCCTTCCTGGATAATGGGAAGTTCTTCCAGGTCCTTCCTGGCTTACAATGACATGGTAAAGGAAGGAAGCACAGGCACGAAAGACAGCCTTTGACATTGTGAGACTCTAGATATTTTATTTAAATCCTTCGTGTCTCTTTCCTTTATCAGTAAAATACAGTTCTTATACTGCAGGATCATTGTATGATGATACACATTAAATGTGGTTGATACTCAGTAAATGATGTTTTTGGAGGGAGAAACAGAATTGAACTGCAATTTTGCTAGTTACCTTCTGTGTGCTCTAGGACAAATTACTTGCAATCTGAAATCATGTTTTATCTATTCAATGAGGGAAATCATAGGAACTACCTCTTATGTTGTTGTGAGAATTAAATTAGATAATGAAGGTAAATCAACTAGCACATATTTTGACACATTTTTGAAAGCCTAATAATTTATTGACATTTTGTGGATTTGATTCTAGATAGTGAAAGCCACACTTGATGTGGAGAAGGAGATGTTGTAATTAATAAATTCCCGGTAGAAGATGCAGGAAGCATGTATCTTGTCTGCACTGTTGCATGTGTTGCCTGTGATAACCTCCAAAACCCTGTCTCTTGGTAGTGCAAATGTGGTATTTGTCTTCTGAATTAAATATATAAATAAAGAAATATTTTCTTTCTTATATGAATTTGTATATATTCATACCCACACACCCAGTATTATGAGAACAATTGTTTAATTCTACCTATATGCTTTTAGATGGTTTTTCATAATAATTTTATTTTAACATAAAGTTGAACCCATCATACTCCTTATTCAGTGACTTTTGGTTTCACCTAGTATATCTTAGGGACCATTTCATTATAATACATGGAGCCATGACTCAAACTTTTCAGTAGCTACAAAGTGTTCCAAATAAGTGTTGAGGAACCACACTTATTTAATGAGAGTATGAGCATGCCAGCTTCCCTAGATCCTATCAAATGAAATCATTTTTTTTAAAGCGTTGACTAATTTGATGAGGAAAAAGTAGCATGTCACTATTTTGATTTATATTTCACTGGCTTATTATGAAGATTGAACACATTTCCATATGATTATTCGCCACCTGTATTTCTTTGTGTGAGCCTTGTTTACTCACAGCCTTTGACTAACAGTATTTTTCTTTTGACTTGTCTGCCTTTTTTGGGTTTTATATACTATTTAAAATTATGGATAAAATCCACTAGATTCTGCAAAATTACAAATCTTGCCTAGAGTGTGACCCTTCTTTCTTTACAAAACTTGTAAAGTTATGAGATTTTTGTATTTTTCTTTACCTTTTTCTTTATGATACTATGCTTTGCCTCTCTCTTTAGAAGGTCCTTTTATACACCAATATTTAAATTATTTTCTTATATTCTTATTTATTACAATTTTACGATTAACAACACTTTTAGTCCTTTAATCCATTGTGAATATTTTGTTATAATTGATAAAAAGAAATATATTTTTTTTGCAAAAATATAATCAATTTTCCAAGAACTTTTACCAAAGTATCTATTATTTCTGGATTGTTTTGGTATGCCTCACTTTTTTATACACTAATACCTATATATGGGTCAATTTTAGGACTATTTATTCTGTTTTTCTTTTTTTTAAATTTTATCCTGCCATCTATATTAATTATTTAGTTCAATAAAGTTTTTTTAACTGTCTTTTTACTAACACTGTAAGTACATTCCAAATGTACTTTTGGTCATTCATTCTGTAAATATTAAAAATTTATTATTTATGAAAAACCAAAATACAGTAATTATCAGATATACCCCCTGCCTCACAAGCTCCATCTGGAGATATGGATAAGGGGTATAGATATGTATCTTACTTAGCTCACCTATTTTTTGTAACTTTCTCTATGTTGCAATGCCCAGATAACAGCTTCTTTTTTGTTGTTTTTTTCTTTTAATTTCTAAATTAACTTTATTGTGGTATAATTTAAATACAACAAAATGCAACCATTTGGAATGTACAGATCAAAGAATTTTGACACATGTATACACTCATGTACCCACTACCACAATCAAGATATATAACATTCTATTATCCTAAAAGACTCTTGTGCCCCTTCCCAGTCAATATCCAGCCTGCACCCCTGATCCTAGATAATTCCTGAACTGCTTTCTATCACTATAGACTAGATTTACTTTTTCTAGAATTTCATATAAATGAAATAATAAATTATGCATACTTTCATGCCTAGCTTCATCTAAGAGATTCTTCCATGTCATTGAGAATAGCAGTAATTAATTCATTTTAATTGTTGAGAAGGACTATATTGTATAATACATGATCTTGTTTATCCATTCATCAATTGATGCACATTTGCATTGCTTCCAATATGGCACTATTGTGAATAGTTGCTATGAACACTTATGAACACATTTTTTTGAACATATGTATTCATTTATCTTATACCTAACAAATGAAGAGGAAATAGGCAGTCTGCCTGAAAAAGAATTCATAATAATGATAGTAAAGATGATCCAAAATCTTGGAAATAGAATAGACAAAATGCAAGAAGCATTTAATAAGGACCTAGAAGAACTAAAGATGAAAGAAACAACAATGAACAACACAATAAATGAAATTAAAAATACTCTAGATGGGATCAATAGCAGAATAACTGAGGCAGAAGAACGGATAAGTGACCTGGAAGATAAAATAGTGGAAATAACTACTGCAGAGCAGAATAAAGAAAAAAGAATGAAAAGAATAGAGGACACTCTCAGAGACTTCTGGGACAATATTAAAGGCACCAACATTCGAATTATATGGATCGCAGAAGAAGAGAGCAAAAGAGAGGGACTGAGAAAATATTTGAAGAGATTATAGTTGAAAACTTCCTTAATATGGGAAAGGAAACAGTTAATCAATTCCAGGAAGCACAGAGAGTCCCATACAAGATAAATGCAAGGAGAAACATGCCAAGACATATATTAATAAAACTATCAAGAATTAAATAAAAGAAAACATATTAACAGCAGCAAGGGAAAAACAACAACACACAAGGGAATCCCCATAAGTTTAACAGCTGATCTTTCAGCAGAAACTCTGCAAGCCAGAAGGGACTGGCAGGACATACTGAAAGTGATGAAGGAGAAAAACCTGCAACCAAGATTACTCTAACCAGCAAGGATCTCATTCAGATTTGATGGAGAAATTAAAACCTTTACAGACAAGCAAAAGCTGAGAGTTCAGCACCACCAAACCAGCTTTACAACAACTGCTAAAGGAACTTCTCTAGGCATGAAACACAAGAGAAGGAAAAGACCTACAATAGCAAACCCAAAACAATTAAGAAAATGAGAATAGGAACATACATATCGATAATTACCTTAAATGTAAATGGACTAAATGCTCCCACCAAAAGACACAGATTAGCTGAATGGATACAAAAACAAGACCCATATATTTACTGTCTACAAGAGACCCACTTCAGACCTACAGACATATACAGACTGAAAGTAAGGGCATGGAAAAAGATATTTCGTGCAAATGGAAAACAGATAACAGCTTCTGAAGGGCATTCATGGATTGATGTTTGAGTCTGTATTTCTAGTCCAAAGAGACAAGAGCAGTGGTGAAACACAGGCAGTACTGATTGAAGAGAACTCTCACATCAATATGTATCTGAATCTCCTGGGAAAGTGTAAAAGCAAAGTTTATGTTAGGGTTTCAGAGGGTAAAACACAAGGAAAAGTTTTTGTTGCCAACCTGATAATTTGAAGCAAGCTTAAAAATGTTAGAATTAATGCTAGAGTAAAGCAAATGCATGATTGGGTATGGAATGGATGCCATGGTTAGTGAAACATGTAGTTCAACTCTGAGTACACAGAAAAGAGAATAGAGTAATACGGAAATCAGGTATTTTCTTTTCTACTTTGTTGGGACTGAGAAGGATAAATACTCTAAGAGAGAAGTGTTTTGTTTTGAATATAAAATTATGTGTGTTAAGTACTAAAATGTTAAAAAAAAAAGATTCTAGAATAAAAAGAGTAATACATTCTCAGATGAAGAAAAACTAAGAACTAATCATGTGTAGGACTAAAGGAAGTTTTCTAAACAAAAAGGAAATGAACAAAGAAAAGAACTAAATGTGTGTGTGTATCTGTATTTCCTCAAGTGTAAGCTGAAATTTATATGAGGCTTTTTATATAGTAAGAATTTTACCTTTTGTCTATCATATACATTATGTACATTTTCTCATTTTTTTGTTAATATTTAATTACAATATAGTGGTTTTTTTTTTTTTTTTTTTTTTTTTTTTTTGCGATAAGCGGGCCTCTCACTGTTGTGGCCTCTCCTGTTGTGGAGCACAGGCTCCGGATGCCCAGGCTTAGCGGCCAGGGCTCACGGGCCCAGCCGCTCCATGGCATGTGGGATCTTCCCGGACTGGGGCACGAACCCGTGTCCCCTGCAAAAACAGGTGGACTCTCAACCACTGCGCCACCAGGGAAGCCCTATATAGTGGATCTTGACATTCAAAGGCTTTCTTTTTGTGTATCCAACTGTACTGATACTTTTTCCAAAGGTTGGATGATTTGTGACACGTTTAATAGGGACTTACTTGAGTTCTTCTAGTATTTGTCTCATCTTTTTATTCACAATTAAGAGATTGGTCCATCAGTATGATTTTCAGCATAAGATTTGAGTTGGGATCTCCCACCAAACGCTCATCTATTTCCCAAATGTCATTGTAGGGAATATTTATCTCCTTTGATTGAAAACGCATGTTTAAAATAAGGGACATATCATAAATGGTAATATTTGTCACACACAGTTTCACTTTATCATTGCAGATTATTCTCCATTAATATATATAGTTCTACTTTATTCTTATTAATATTCCATTGTATGGAGGCTTCATATTTATTTAACCAGTACCCTCTTGATGAAGAGTTAAGATATCTTAAGGTTATTGCCCTTAAAAATTATGTGTTTTAGATGTAGAATTTTGAATTTTTTTTCATACTTTATTTCATGGTAGGAAATAATCATTTGTCCTTTGAAAATTCTCTTCATGCAAATTTGTATTTTTGTGGGTATATTTCCTTTTGGCTTCACAGCCTATTTCTTTCCCACTATATTTGTGTGTTTATTAGGAATCTCCTACATATTTTTCCTACATATTTTCTCTATCTATTCCATTATTTGCCATGGGCCATAAACTTTGAATCGCCAGTATAAGGACAGACTTCCATCACTACTCACGCAAGAGTGAGCCTTTCTAAATCAGAAGAGCAAAACAGGTAGGGAAGGGGGCTGCCCTTCCTTTCCCAGCCCCTCTTGACCACCAACACCAAACCCACATTCTATGCAGTGTTACAGAGTCCTTAGCAATGTTGAATCACAGAACTCTCAGTCTTTTGGACGTGTTCATGCTTGACCCCTCATTTTGCCAAGTTAGAGTACAATATACTATCATGATTATTAATATACAATTTAGATTTCTTTTGCAGCATTCTTTTCTTTACCTTAGGAAATAGGAGTGGTATTAAGTGTTAGCTTTTTTAATGGGTTTGGAACTTTACATTACCTTTAAGAAATCTTCACGTGTTTCATGAATTTGGCATCATATCTAGTTTTAGCCCTAATGTACTTTTCTTTCCTATATTGATTCATTTGTGCCTTTTCAGGAAGTTTCTAAGACAATGGTTTTGTTTTCCTGTATTTCAGTGGCCCTGTTTCCTGGAAGTACTGTCAGACACATTTTCAATGAAGAAATAAAAATTAATATTTACTGAAACAATCCCAATTTTTATATTTCATAATCTTGTTTGATTTGTTGAAATAACAGTTAAAGAGTGTATTTTCTTTTCAACAAAACATTCTATGTCTGATTAAATTGGGAATCAAACAAAATCTTCTCCCTATTAACTACTGTAGACCCATATTCAATCATGTAAGTTTTGAGAAAGAAAACAGTAAATAAAAATTATATTGGAAGTAAACATTAGGGATATTAAGTCTTTATCATATGCATTATTATATGTACACTTCCACAGCCAAGGAATCTCTTTGAGAGAAAAATCAAAGACTTGGTGGTACAATGAGCCTTAAGTTGGAATTCAGGGCAGTTAGTGTCTATGTGATTTTATTCTGTTGTCCTCTTGCTATAAGACCTTGGTGAAGTCACTCTAACACCCTTTGGCTTGTCCTCATCCTTGTGAGTAAATTAAAATTGTTGGACTAGATTCTTGTTACCAATGTTTGGTTCATGAACTAGCAGCATCAGGATCACCTGGGGATTTGTTAGAAATGGAGAAACACAGGCCCCATCCCAAAGAGTTTGAATCTAAAATTTAACAAGCTATCCAGAGTATTCACATACAATTTAAGTTTTAGAAAGAGTACACTATATTGGTAAGTTTTATTCAGAGCTAGACAAAGTTCAAGAAATTCTATGAAATTTAATAGGTCTTTGCAGTGGATAAGGTAGGGCTCTAATGGAACCATATCCTGTTTCCACTCTTCAAATAGACAGTTCCATGTTTACTTTAACATGTTTCATTTCTCTAAGATCTTATTTGAAGAAAGTATTAAAACAGCAGTTAAAAAGAAAACATATGATTCGATGAGACAAATGCTATGATAAAAATGATCTCAGATAGTAACTTTCTATACTTCAGGGAAGTTCAGAGATCTCAGGACAAAGTCTTGGATCTAAACTGTAAATATATATATACCTCAGGATACAACACAATTGTCAGAGAGCTAACTTGCATATTTATTAGTCTAAACAGTCCACAGTGAATACATCATTGCTCTGTTATTCTTACAGTCTTGTACATTTCCTGACTTGGTGTTTTGAATACAAGTTGAGTGAATGTTGGGGTCTAGCTCAATTGTCTAGATTGCCCTGGTCTGCAACATTACTCCCAGCTTCCTCCTCTTTCTCTAAACATACCAGCCTTTTCTTTCTGTCATTTTCTGAATTAAATTTTAGTGAATTCTTCTTGGGAAGCACTTTATTATATTAGAGTATAGCAAAGTAATATAAATAATGATGAACAAAGGGATAGGCATCTTCCTTAATTTTTGAAAGAGGAAATATCAAGAACTTTAAATGATAATTTGATTTTTCTAAAAAGAAATTGCTTTTGTATTTCCTATTAAGCCTTCTAATTAATTTAGTAAAAGATTCTTGTAAACCCTAGAGACAGAACTTTTGGCAGTCTAAAAACTATCTCTTTCTTCCCATTGGAAATATAATTCAATTAGTTTATGTAATGCTTTCTAATAAATCATTCTAAATATACCTCGCCTTAGGACTAAGAGGGAAACAAGTTTCCACGCCATTCCCTGTGGAATCCTACATCCGTAAAAATAACCGCAGTACCTGCCACAAGTCTAAGTGCCTTTGGTTGTCAGAGTTCACATCTTCAGCAAAAGTAGAATACCAGAATGGTATTCATTTATTAAAAAAAAACATACATTTAACTCTATCACTTAGGCGAATGTAAAGGATCACCATCTGGGTTGTAAGCATAACTTGAGGTTTATACTCAAGTGCACAGCCAATTTCTTATTGAAAATGACACTAATTAAACTCTGGTGATTTTGACAAACCTTTAATTTTCCATTTGATGCATGATATGAATGCAAGGGCTCCCACATTAGCCTTGTCAGTTTGAGCTTTTATTGTTATGTTAACACTTCTTAAAAGTCACTAAATGTTTAGAAGCATTAGTGTCAACTAATGATAGTTCTAGAAAATATTACTTTTCAGGGTAAAATGTTAAAAAAACTATCTCATGTTTGTATAGGTAATTACCTTTGAAGATGTACTAACTTGAGAACCCACAGTGCAAATGAATCATATTTGTATATATTCACTAACAAATTCTGTGTGGACAACATATTCAGAATACATTTTTAAAGTTTTACTAATGATGTCATAAAGTTCTATAAATTATTTCTCAGAATTATAGGTGCAAATCTTTTCAGAGTTATCATTACATTGTAAGCAGGTGTCATATAATGTTCAAGGCAACATGTTCTGTGCTTTCTAGAACACCAGCAAGTATATAATATCTAAAATATGAACTTAAGAAGTATATAGTATGATTTAGTAGACATTAACTATACTGAAAAACTCACTTTCTATCCTAAGCAAGTTCCAAATGACTGAAATAGAGGTTGACAAGGCCTTTGACCATCAGAGTGTAAAAGAAAGAACATACTATTTACTGAGCAGTTATTATGTCCCAGGAAGAGGGCTAATTGCTTTATAGTCATTATTTTATTTAATTATCATAGGAATTTTTATGAGTTAAGTGAGATTATTGCCATTTCATGCATAAACGAAGCTACAATAAATTGAATACCTTTGTTGATTGTGTAAAAGTAGGAGAAGTATACAAATATGCCAAAGATTGAAAAGGAAGAGACAGACATCAACCAGGTTCCTCTGACTCCATGACACCTCTCTGCTTCTGGGATGATAGGCATCAGAAATACTGGACATAAATTTGGATACATGCATAGGAATACTGGATAATTAAAAGATTATGATTTCATGCAAGTTAAGACTTCTGGATCAAGATGGCAATATATGAGGCTCTGCATTTTGCTCCTGCCACAGATGCACAGCTATGCACAGAACAATTCTTCCTCAGAGAAATCCAGAAACTAGCTGGATAACTACTACATGTCGGTAACTGAGAAAATATACACGTTGAAATGGATAGAAAAGGCTGAGATACACCCTCACCATAAACCCCAGACCTGGCATAACAACATACAAAACGAGGGGACCCCTAACTCCCAGCTTCTCCCTGAGGAGTGATTGGTTTGGACACCACAATTAGTATTCCAATTTTTTTTGTGTGTGTGTGGTACACGGACTTCTCACTGTTGTGGCCTCTCCCGCTGCAGAGCATAGGCTCCGGACGCGCAGGCTCAGCGGCCATGGCTCACGGGTCCAGCCACTCCACGGCATGTGGGATATTCTTGGACCGGGACATGAACCCATGTCCCCTGCATCAGCAGGCGGACTCTCAACCACTGCACCACCAGGGAAGTCCCAATATTCCAAAATTTTAAGTGTAAAAATATAGAACTTTTATATGCATTCAAAGTTAATTTGTTAACATCTTAAAATAGACAAAATATTTAAAAAGTGTGTTTCTATACACTAGCTACAAAGTATTAGAAGAGAAGTTAAGAAAACAATCTCATTTACAATAGAATCAAAAAGAATAATATACTTAGGAATAAATTTAACCAAGTTGATGAAAGATCTGTACACTGAAAACTGTAAAATGTTGATGCAAGAAATTGAAGAC
The DNA here is from genome assembly GCF_003031525.2 of Neophocaena asiaeorientalis asiaeorientalis. Lineage (NCBI taxonomy): Eukaryota > Metazoa > Chordata > Mammalia > Artiodactyla > Phocoenidae > Neophocaena > Neophocaena asiaeorientalis. Next base: position 3,351,957 of record NW_020172187.1, read on the forward strand.
ACACAAAAAAATGGAAAGATATTCCCTGTTTATGGATTGGAAGAATTGGTATTGCTAAAATGTTCATATTACCCAAAGCAATCTACAGATTCTATGCAACACTTATCAAAATGCCCAAGGCATTTTTCAGAGAAATAGAATAATCCTAATATCCATATGGAACCACAAAAGACCCCAAATAGACAAAGCAATCTTGAGTAGAGAGAACAAAGCTGGAAGCATCACACTTCCTGATTTCAAACTATATTACAAAGGTATAGTAATCAAAACAGTATGGTATTTACATAAAAACTGGCACATAGACCAATAGAACAGAATAGAAATCCAAGAAATAAATCCACACAAATATATTCAATTAATTTTTGGCAAAGAAGCCAAGAATATACAATGCAGAAAGGATAGTCTCTTCAATAAATGGGATTGGAAAATCTGGATAGCCATAGACAAAATAATGATGCTGGACCCCTATTTTACACCATCACAACAGTCAACTCAAAATGGATTAAAGACTTGAACATAAGACCTAAAACTTAAAACTCCTGGAAGACATAGTGGGTAAGCTCCTTGACGTTGGTCTTGACAATCATTTTTTTTAAAATTTTGATACAAAGGCAACAAAAGCAAAAATAAATAAATGGGATGACATCAAACTAAAATGCTTCTGCACAGCAAAGGAAACCATCAGCGAAATGAAAAGGCAACCTACAGAATGGGAGAATATGTTTGTAAACCACATATTGGATAAAGGATTAATATCCAAAATATATAAGAAACTCATATAATGCAATAGCAAAAAAAAAAAAAAAAAGAAACCCAATAACTCAATTAAATATGGGCAAAAAATGTGTTAGGCATTTCTCCAAAGAAGCCATACAAATGGCTAACAGGTATATTAAAATGTGCTCAACATCACTAATCATCACAGAAATGCAAGCCAAAACTACAATGAGCTATTGCCTCACACCTGTCAGTATGTCTATTATCAAAGAGAAGATAACAAATGCAGCAAGGATGTAGAGAAAAGGGAACCCTTGTGCACTGTTGGTGGGAATGTAAACTGGTACAGCCACTTTGAAAAACAGTATGGAGATTTTTCAAGAACTTCAAATAGAACTACCATATGATCCAGCAATCGAAATCTGGGTAAATATTCAAAGGAAATGAAACTGTTATTTGAAGAGATATCTACACTCCCATGTTTGTTGCAGCATTAGGCACAATAGGCAAGGTATGAAAACAATGTTAAGTGTCCATGAATAGATGATTGGATAAAGAAAATATGGTGTCCATATATACAGTGGAATAATATTCAGCCTTAAAAAGAGAAGGAAATCCTGTCATTTGTGACAACATTGATGAAACTGGAGGACATTTGGCTAAGTGAAATAAGCCAGACTGAAAGACAGATGTACATGATATCACTTATATGTGGATTCTAAAAAAAATTCAATTAAAAAGTTGAGCTCATAGAAACAGAGAGTAGAATGGTGGTTGCCAGAGCCCTGGAGGGTTAGGGTCTTGGGGGAGGGGAGTGGGAAAAATAGGGAGAGGCTGAAAAATGGTATAAACTTTCAGTTATAAGTTGAATAAGTTCTAGGAATCTAATATATAACATGGTGAATATAATTGATAATTCTGTGCTGTATAATTAAAATTTGTAAAAGAAAAACTTGTGTTTCACTAACTCCACCCCCAACAAAAAAGTTAATATGTAAGGTGATGGATATGTTAATTACTCCATAGTGTTAATAAACTCCATAACTTCGAATCTTTTCAAAATGGTTATGTATATCAAATCATCACACTGTACACTTTAAATATATTACAGTTTTTTGATCAATTATACCTCAATAAAGCTGAAAAAATATATACCTGTTAATATTGATGAATAATATTGATGAAAAAAAGATTGTAAATGGAATAAAAACTCAGATATTAAAGATGCTTTGTTTTAGAGGGACATCAATAGTGAATTGTCTGTTCTAATTATATAATCAAACCCAAGATTCCTTTGAAAGTTAATGAGACATTATTAATCATTACCCAAAGACAGCAGAGTTAAACTGGAGCTATGCCAGGCAAATGGGGTTGTATGGTGGATACTAAGGGTCAGTGAAATCCTGGTATTATGCACATAACACATAATTTAATAAAGTCTAATAAAGTTTATTTTTTTCTGAGAAATCCACAATGAAACATTTGAAAAGTATTTCTGGTGATAAAAGTTAAACATCTATTACTAGAAATAAATATTTCTGTTTTTAGAGGAAGGGAATACCTGATAAGCTTGCATATCGGTTTCTTAAAAATATTTAAACAAAAATATAATTTTAATAAGATTTCTAGTCTTAACACTAATAATCAAATTTGATTCTCTATTTCATAATTTAGGACTGCACATCCATCCCTTGTGTGAATGAAGGCTTCTGTCAGAAGGCAGCCTATGGCTTTACTTGCATTTGCCCAAATGGTACATATTGTGAAGTAAATGTTAGCAGTTATACTGAGCATGATCTGAATGTGGTCCTCTGCCTTAACGGAGGGATATGTGTTGATGGACCTGGACACACTTTTTATTGCAGGTCAGTATTTATCCACAAACAACTACATATGTATTTATGAAAGCTTGTAAACATCCCTCTAATAATGCACTCTGAAATGCAGAAACTAAGTTTTAAGTAAGTTTTTGTCTTTAGAAATGTAATCCCAAATTTGAAATCAATTCTAAAAAAAAGCATTGCTTGTATATTTTACCAAATACCATGTATTCATATCAACCCCAAGTCAAACTCCCAAATTTAATCAACCCTTATTTTGCAACTTTCATATCTCCTCTCTTTCCCAGAATTGGGCTCTTATTCCCTTTCTTAAATATTACACCATATGACTGATTTACAAATAGTTCATATTTATAGCATGTTTCTTAACCAGAGATTCATTTACCTTCTAAGACCTTAACAATTATATTTTTTTATTTTAGATATATAAAAACAAATTAATCTGTTTTAAACCAATTATTAAGATATCTTTTTAAAATTCCTAGATGAATTTTCATTATCTTTGTTATTTATGATTATGTAATATATATAATTGGTTGGTCATTTGAGAATTTAGTCATTATCTTTTCAATTTGTAAAATATTAATTGAACCCAGGTATGTAAAATCACCCTCACTTTACCTCTTTTCTTCTGTCAGTCTGACTTGTGAGAAGTTGAGGTTAAGTTAAAAACTGTGAGCAACTGTGTCTCTGTCAAAATATCTTAAATTACTGAAAGGTTGACCATGTGTATTTTGCAACATAAATATTCAATAGTAAAGTTTACTATTATTTCTATATTTTATCAGTTATTTCTCTTTAAGTTATTAATATAATCTGCCTTATATTCAGTACTGCCACTTCCATATTTTTTTGTTCAATATCTATGCTGTGTTCTTGGCCTTTTATTTATTTTAAACCCTGCTGTATCATTTTATTTGGGCTGTATTTCTAACAAGGCACACATAGATGTTAATTTCACATAAACCTAAGATTATTATCTTTCTTTTAACATATGCACACAGTATTTACTACTATGACACAGGTTTTCTTTGTTACATATTGCCTGATGTGCCATTTTCATTACTAATGTGTGTGTGCATGTGTGTGTGTGCGTTACCTCGTATTTTGTATTTTTGAGCTTGTATTTTGCTTATTTTACTCTGGCGGTTTATAAAGTATAGAAAGTAAACATATTTCTAATATCAAGGCTAATTTCAAATAATGAAATTATACAAGTGATCACTTGGCCACAGCAAGCTCCCTCCAGGTTATAACCTAATCAGCACCTGGATTAAGTCAGCAACAGTACATTGACCATTTATCCTCAGTAAATATAATGTTACAAATCAAGATTCCATTCATGGAAACCCATTATGTTAAATTGAAAAATTAGAAATAAGTGAACCTAAAGCTAAAAATGTATGTTTTTACAACATGAGTAGTATTTGTTAAATCAAGCTGTATAAAAGCTACTCTATCATTGTTCCTTTCGGGGGATATTATCCATGGCTAGTTAGGCTGACTTGCTTAAGGTGTGAAGCTGACAGAATTTGGAATGAAGACACTTGCTTCTTCTCCTGGGCATCTCCCAAGGGCAAGTGTCAGCATTCATTATTGCTACACTGTTATTCAAATACATTTAAAAGAGTCCTCTGTTTTCAAAATTTTCACTGCTGATTCAAGCTGCGCGTAATCTCCTGAAAGTCTGTGAAAGGTAAGTGCCTGGGGAGGTGCAGATTCTAGGGGACTTGCACAGTGACTGGGTGGAACCATCAGAGGTGGTTCCAGGTTAGCACAGTCTTCAGACAGTCTCTTTACAAAAGAAAACTCATACACTATGGGAAGGAGGGTTTTGAATGTTAAGTCATCAGATTTGTATGTGGGTTAAGAATTAGCTTTTGATATAGTTATTTAAACCATAATAAAATAATGATTTTTTTTACTTTAATAATATATCAAATTTATTGTTTTTATCTCTATTTTGCATTCTTCAAGTTGAATTTAAAGACTCTTACTCTTAAAAATGTGATCAACTATATATATATTTTTGTCTTCTCTATGCTCATTTTCCTTCAACGTTTATGTAAATCAGAGTTAACGTCTTGGTTCTGACTGCTGGTTTATTTGTTAATCAGCTCACAAGATTTTGTTTGATTTTAATTGGGAAAATAGTTATCCAAACCTATAAATTTTCACTTTAAGAATATTTATCATGAAGTCTTTTTTGCTTTGTTTTGTTTTGCTTTTGTTTTTGATTTTTTTTTGTGGTACGCGGGCCTCTCACTGCTGTGGCCTCTCCCGTTGCGGAGCACAGGCTCCGGATGCGCAGGCTCAGCGGCCATGGCTCACAGGCCCAGCCGCTCCATGGCATGTGAGATCTTCCCGGACTGGGGCATCAACCCATGTCCCCTGCATCGTCAGGCAGACTCTCAACCACTGCGCCACCAGGGAAGTCCGTGAAGTCTTTTTTTGATGTAAAGTTCCTTATTAAAATATTTCAGCCCTCAATGATCTGTAGAATATTCTATACGATTGGTTCCCTAGTGATTTTAGGAGAACAAATTTTCTTCCAATTGAAATCCATGTGTGTAATTACATCTGAAAAAAAGAGTGTATTGCCATTTCAAATTTCCTGGAAAATCTGAAAATGTCTACCTAAAATATCTTGTGATTTTGGCTTCACATATGAATTAGAAATTGGTGAAGTTCACACTTCTTAGAGCTTATGTTGACTGAGGATTATGCATTTGGTGCTTTATTTTGCTTTCATCTCTGTCACTGCAGAAAATACAGCAGAGAATGGCCTACTTTCAATAATATTATGTTTTATGAATGTAATTGATTCATTTCCTTCTTGGAAGCTGACATGGTTTTTAACTTCTTTAATTAAAAAAGATTTGTGAAATATTTATCCCAATGACTGGCAAGTTGAGAACTTAAAATTTAATCCCTTTCCCTTTTATCTTTGATGTTTACGCATTTAATTGGAATATGCCATGTTATATATTTTTCATTTATTCATGTCTGGAAAGTTTTCTTGTATTATTCTATTATTCTTTTGTGCATTAATACTGGTTCACTAATTCTTCTTCAGGTACTAATATTGGTTACATATTGCAAATCACAAATTTAAATCTGGTTTTCATGCATTTCACTCTTTTTTGTATCCTTTTTAAAAATTTCTGTTCAATTCTAATATTTTCTTCTTAACCTCTTATCTGTCTTTCTGAATTTTTTTCTTATGAGAATATTATTTATTTTCTTCTACTTTTCAGTGCATGTGAACTCTTAAATAGGTATTTTATTCCATTGTAAATGTAATGCCCACTTAACAAACCATATTATTATTTTCTGTTTATAAAGTAATTTATTTCAAGTGTTCAATTTTTCAGTCATCATTACAGAATTTTTTAAGTTGATTCAGAGTCTCAGTTACTAACATTTGTATGCCTGCTTTATTGCTGTTATCCAGATGTCTCGTAAGGCCACTTTCATATCCCAACTATAGTGGCCAGATTCTTCTTCCTTGAATCACTCCTGTGTCTACCAGACAGTTGTAAGTGAGAAGCCTGACCAGTTAAGGCCTGGAGAGGAAGCTCTGAACAGAGGTGCACCTGAGGGAGCCTATTCCACTACATGTGCCATGGCTGCTTAGACCTAGGGTGAAATTGCTGAGCATGAAGTGTGCATTTAAACATCTCCACGTTACTATTCTGATTTTAATTATTGGGCTTCTCCAGGTCCAAGGTGTGTCAGATTTCTAGTGTGTTCATCACTGATTTTTCTCATCAAGACATTTGATTATTTTAGATTATTTTGTAATTGCAACAATGATGTATAATGATTAGCTAGTATTAATTCATCTTCCTGAAGTAGTATAGTAGTTAAATTCTGAAAGGCATAGACAGTCTTTCAATAGAAAATAAAAGAATGAAAAAAGAAAAAGGATTACTTAAACCTGAAGACAGTAAAATGAATAAGCCAGTGATATATAGCTAGTTTCCTCATTACTGTGAACAAATAATATAGGTGATAGTGCTTTGAATACTGACATAAGTAAGTTAACCATTTCAAGCAAAATAAGTTAACATTAGTTTTAGATAAACCATTACTGGGCTGTTAGGTGTGTAGTAATATTAAATGTTCAAGTAAATTCTATATCCATACTTCGGAGATCATTTCTGGAGAAATGAAAGGGCATTTCAAACATCAAAACTTATTTTTACTAATATACGTGTTAGGCAGTTCAGACTCTTCAGTGAGCAAATTTATATTGCCCAATGAAGAGATATCAAATTAACAACATGAATGTTTAAAATAGAGAAAAACGTGATTGACAACTGATGACATTTAAAAAAATTTTTGCAATTCACACAATATATTTGTTATCTAAAATAAATGAAAATATATTTTTGTTCAGGAAATACAATATCTTAAGATTGCATTTCTAGTCTTAAATGAAAATGGATGTTTCTTATTTACTCATTGAATTTTAGGACTGAAGAAGATTATAGAGATAGATGAAGACACAAAGGCTTGAGGTTTATATTCTGTCAACTGCCTACAGTCACGATTACTAGGAAAGTACATACTGGAATCCAATGCATTACTCTTGTATTTTTATTAAAGTACTTTTTAATTTAAAATACAAAATATAAAAGATACAGTAAAAATATATGGTAAAAAAAGAAGAAACATACATAATCAGATATCATTACTATTCTCTAGATGCAGTTAGACATCTGTTTTGTACTTTACATCTTGGTGCAAAGTTTAAAGACATTAATGACTTTGTTCAGTTTAATAATAGCTACTTTCAGAAGTCCATAAGTATTATTAACCATGTGTAACAGTTTAATAGCATTTTAATGTGTTCAAGTTTTATTAAAACACAAAAACTATGTTGAAATTACACTAAAATACAGATTAGAATCACACAGCAGGGGACTATAGAAAGAAGTAAAGACAATATACATAACTTATTTCTCTGGCACCATGTAGATTGTAAAGAATATAACAGATAATTTATAGTAAAGCACTTAGATACAAAGTTACTTAGTTTTGTTTTTTAATATGTGAAATCCTATTGCAAGCATTTTTTCCTTTGGAGTTCTCTGCCTCTGGCATTGTAGAGCCCCCTCCATCCTACATGACTTCCCACCCTCTAGCTGCAAATGTCCCTTTACTCTGATGTTTTTTTCCAAATCCAACTCTCCTTGGTCATAACCTCCTTATTCTTGAAGTATTTCACATTCTTTCCCTTCTCATTCACCTAAGCATCATTACACTTTCTTCCATGAAGTGAGCATAATTAATTCATATCAATACTGACTGTATTATGTTAAAAGGTTGGTAAACAACGTTTAATTCCTCACATTAGTATCTTTCCTTTTACAAAAAAATCAATAACATCAGTAAAAACTAGTGAATTATTAATTATAGGACCTCAGCATCCATAATGTACTGTTAAGTGAAACATCTGAGATAAGTAAGACTTCCTGAGTCCATTTGTATTATCCTTGAGGAAGGATATTTGATACTTCTCTATATGCTTGGATAGAAAAAATCAGGGTTGAAAGCTCAGAGATGTTAGGTAACTTGTGAAGTTTACAGGGTAAGGGTATTTATTCAACAATAACCCTTTTTCAACAATCATCAATCACATTTGCTGCAAGTTAATTTGATTTATAACTTGGAATGAAATATCTGTATTTTAACAGCCACAGTTAGATGATTTTCCAGTACATAGATATTATGTTTTCAAAAATATTAGCTGAGCCATGTAATACTTTAAATTTAAACTGTTTTTAATTATCTCACTCCAAAAAAAAAAAAACCTTTGATCAAGAATCAAAAAATAAATTAATAAGAAAAATCCATTTATGAGAAAAATAAATTACATTATTTTGCCTTATCAAATATTGCAAGGGATTGGATAATAAGCAGGACCGACTTTCCTTAGGAAGCCTACTGTATGGACATTATATTTGATATTTTAGCACATGGCTTAAGAACGTGAAGAGACTCAGTTTTTTAAATTTGATGGTTTTGATTGCTATACATGAAATGTTTTAATACAATATAATTTTACATTAAATATATATTTTGTTAATCAAATTAGTAGATGTTTTGCTATATTAAAATGTAGGATATATTTTCTTAACATTTATTTTCAATTTTATTTCACAAAATAAAATGGACTCCTTTTGATGACCCTGTGAAAAATCACAACACTATAATAACCACTAAATATTTTTCTCTGCCTGTGCTTATAGACAATCACCAGAATTTCTAATTTCCTTGGGATATTTGTTATATTATACATTAAACAATTTTTCTCCAAATGAAGTGAACTGCTAAGTCTTTAACACTTCATTACATATTTTCCAAACATTATTAATAAATCACCCTAAAATATAAATTTACTAAATACACATCATAATAAAACATTAAAGTAGAATTACATTAAAATTTACATAACCTTTGTAATTGAATTTAAACATAATGCATTGCCTTTTCTTCTCTGTTTAGTGTTGTTATGATATATACTTTTCTTTGTCATTCCACAGGTACATAAGTAAAACTCTATTATTAAACATTGAGCATATTTATTGTAGTTTACCTTTCAAAGTTTCTGGCAATAATACATAATCATATCATTACTTTTTAAAAGATAAATCTAGGTTATTTTAAACACAAAGCAATGTCAAACACACCAAACGTGTTGGTAAAAATCCAAAGAAAACTGAAATTTTTGTGTTAGAAAATTTAAATTAGTGACAGAGAAGGCATGTTTATTCCATATGAGAGTCATGATTCTATAAAATGCACATAGAGTTTGCTCTATTTCATCAAGATTTAAATATGTGAATTTTTATTCCACTTGGAGACACAATTAACATCACTTTAGTTTATTAATATCTGTATAAAATAAGATCACTCTCATTGAATCTAATAAGTACTAAATCTGGTAAGTATTAAAGAATATTAATAGTTTGTTCTCATAAAAATTATGAACTTTGGTGACTGCTATATTTTGCAGGCAAATATTCAGTTAATTAAAAAAAAAATATTAGAACTGGGGAAAACATGAATTTTATGGTAAACCTAATTATTATATAATTTAATTCAACAAGTATTTCTCGGAAAACCACGTGTACAAAACAATACCATTGAAGTTGAAATCTCAAAGTTTAAAAATCATAGCTTAATTTATATTTCCATAAAGAAATTCCTATAAGTTATAAAGACTGTTGCAGAAGTTAATATGTGCATGATAAGTTTCTGTAGGATGATTGTGCCATTTCAAACTTGAAAATGAGTTTTAATCTCAAATCACAGATGTGTAAATTCTTTGTGCATCTTTAAATATCTTTGAGAATATGCACCAGAATAGATAAATACAGAGATATAACCAGATCTCTTTCCTTAACATGAAGTAGAAATAGTCTAAAATTG